>NC_087377.1:2696977-2831400 GCF_963675165.1 Halichondria panicea
CAGGATAGTGACGTTGAGAACGCATTGAAATAGAAGTTTTAATTTTCGTGTTATGCTCTTCAATACGAAATGTACGAACATTTCCACCATATGAAAATAAGGTTATGGAGGTCTCACCAGTTGTACATGACTGACACTAGAGTAAGGACGGCTAGTGAGACTGACAGACGAACTAGCTGGATAAGGAAGGTAGCCGGGGAGCCTAGCGCATCCTCAAGCCTCATCGAACCTAGTGTGTGTGTGTGTGTGTGTGTGTGATTCATCAACGTGTATATAGAACAGTACGGATTGTGTATGCATTCTCTCAGGATAATCAACAACGCCACTTAAATAAAGTGCAGCTATCAACATTCGAATCTCCATCGCAATGCTATCATCACCACTCACTGTTAGGACACCAGCTTGTGAGGTTGTGTAGGGCCGATCCCGATACATGGCTCTTATTCCAATAGAAGTCCGAGCAGTTCGTAGCCGCCATTCACTTGTACTTGTGCTAATACTGTATATTGTTTATTGATTATAAATAACAATAAACTGAAATCTAATTAATTAGTCACGTGCTTTTCTGCTGAATCGACAAACGAATATTTTCCAAATATTTTCCAATTCAACAATTTTTGCGCACGTGTTCTGTTTGGAGAACGTCATAATTAGTTCCCATGGCGACAGTTATCAAAATGGCTACCAAAAGTCGATTCGACAAATTACAGGATCGATATGACCTCCTCACATCCAAGGCTGCGGCAGGAGAGTCTTTTCTGCCAAACACATCATATGCCAACTTTTTGAAGTGAGAGAACGTGTTTTAAATGCTGTGTGAATGTTACAAATTGAAATTATACTGTCGTCACCATGATGAATGTACAATCGTTAGGCAGTTGCATACACACTACCACGTACACATACACATCCCACCACACAACACACTCACAGATCACACGACTACCAGTCCCTACCTAATGTGGTACCAGATGCCACTTTGTTTACTCCAAAGCCTCCTGCTCGAGTCAGCAAACTACGCCCACTATCAGCCAACACCATTCGTAAGAGAGCTGAAGCTTCTCTTGATGACAGCAAAAAGAGGCTACAAGCCATCGAGGTAAGTATCTACGTGTGTACGTGTGTGTACAAACAGTGGTTCTAAGCGTAGAAAGTGTGCTGTATTCAGCCATGCAGGAATGCACTACTGATTCAGCTATAATGTATGTGCTCAAATAAACCCCCTCACCTAAAATGAAACGCTTCATGTACATAATTATTAAGTGATGTCAAGGTGATGTGATGTGATGTACGTACTCATGCAAAGCCCCCCCCCACACACACACACACACAGGATCATATGTGGGGCCACCGACAAGAAGAGAGGGAGTTGAAGAGAGCCGAAATGGAAGTAGGCAAACAAAAAAAGCAATTGCAAAGAGTCATGAAGAACTACGAATCAAGTGAGTAAAATAATTATTATGGCCCACAATTAATTTTTAATCCTTTACGAACGATAATCTAATTGTGATTAAAGTTGGTTTATTTTATTATACATGTACATAGCACTGGTCAGTAGTGGTTTCGTTCTAAAGTTTTATAAGGACGTCCACCTATAATTATAATCAGTTGTTTGATTGAGATTTAACGAAATTTCTGGGTATATCAGTATGTATCATATCAAGAGTAGCTACTCTTGATCATATTTACTCATAATTATTCTCCCTCCCAGGCATGACCCAGAAAAAGGTCAGTGATGGTCGCGGCCTACAAGATAAGGAGGCAAAGTTCACCCAGTACCTACAGAGGGATGTCCACCAGGCCCAAGAGGCTGGCCGGGAGAGAGCTCAAGTGGCTCTGGCTGGTAGACAGAGGCTCAACGAAGCCACTAAGAAATATGTCAGATCAGAGTAAGAAAATCATTCTGTGTATGTATATATATTTGCCCACCACATCAGCGGTAACAATTAATTAATCACATAATAATACCATTCATTGTTTTTATAGGAAGCATTTTGTAGCCGATACAAATTATACTATGCTTTGTTCTTTTTTCTCTGTAGAAATGAGATGGGCTGGCGTTATCGTAATCTGGTGCAGGTATTAGACAGGAAGAGGTCAGAGGTCGAGCAACTTAGTCATGACTTTGAATCTAAACTCAGGGCAAAAGAGGTAATTTTAAGAAAAATAGTTATACCATACCTGTAACCGTAATACTACAATGTTTTGCAAGTGTCAAACTTCGTGAGTGCTAATAGTTTTGCAAAATTAAGATCGCAGATACCTATTGTACGTGTATGACATCGCAATCCTTGCCTGCCTGATGCAAAAGTTGTCACATTATCACTCGCAAAACATTGTAACATCTATTTGCGTTGAGTTCAACCACAAAAGTTATGTGATCAATTATGGCTTCATTTACGCTTTATTTGGTGGACAAGTATGCCAGGGACTTTTATATAGAAAATGCTAACTTTTAGCTGGTTGAAACTTACCAGCTCTACAGCATACTTATAGATAGAAGCGCCTTTTAACAAGGAATCCAATGGTATAATTATATGAAACTTTGAAGCATGACAAAGTTATGACAACATTGTGAAGGTCAACCTCAACACAAATTAATAGACTTTAATACGACTCTTTTTCATAGGAGGAGCAATTCAAACTGAAGCAAGAACTGGCCCAGTTAGCAATCTCCCTTAATATGGAGGCGCACATGTACAGGGCAGCCGTGGCTGAAGGTCATAAAGAAAGTGAAAAGGAAGCTAAGAAAGAAATACAGGTACTACATGTAGTTGTATCAAGGAATTTCTATTATTTTGTGTGACTATTTTTTGGTTTTTGTAGGATACTTATTTAAGGGAAGAGAGTTTGTCTAAGGAGGAGAGGTCAAAGGTCTCTGCTGCCAAACACTACGAGAACACTAAACGTGTATTGAACCAATCGCTGATGAGCAAGCAAGAAACACACGCAGCCAGAGAAAGACAAGGTAATCTTTACTGTTACTGTTACTGTAATTATATTGACATTTTGGAGCTAATGTTGAAGTGTTGGCCAATAATTATACAGAGGTGACCTTTGTTAAGGGGTTGCGTTTGGGACCTGGTCTTTATATCACAGTGTCTCTTCCCTCAGGGGTAGCCATACATGTGCGTACATACATGTACATGATCATTGTAAACTTCTGTGCAAAGATCTTGTCTAATGATATTCTAATTTGTCTGCAGGTGGTCGGCAGTTATTGGACGTTCGCTCCAAACTGCAGAGGAATACAGAGAATAAGATGTTCACATCACTAGAGGCAGAGCAGGTTCAACTGGATATACTGGGACAACAGAATAAAACGAAATTGGAGGTAGGCACTATAATTACATTATGAACGTACATGTACATGTAGGTAGCCTTCACAATAATATTAAAATGTTTCTACTCTCTAGAATGTGTGTCAATGTCAATGTTTTGTCAGGCTTTTCTGCAATTTTACCGTAAGTACCGAATAATTGAAATGCCTATACATTGTACTTGCTATACACGCTAAATCACCATAATTATTTTTGCCCTTCAAGTACATACAGGTATAGTATGTATAATTATAGTGGGTACATACTACTGTCACTGTACTGTATACCGTATAGATAGAATTTTATGCGAATGAATGAGTAAACGCAGAAATATTATTCGCGAATGCTTATTAACCATGCCTAATTTAACAGTTGAAAGTTTAATTCGCAGAAGGTCTTTTTGCAGCTATTTGCAGAAGTTTCTAGCTATACGGTATTATGTATAATGTGTTGTACGGTGTGTACTAACCACCCTTCTCTCTCCACTATAGATAGCGGAAGCACGTCGTCGTGTCAAAGCAGAGGTGACACAAGACAAGAGACGGGATAAGAACGAAAAAGAATTGTCGGAATGGACTGCCCGATCAGCACTGAGGGAGAATGAAGTACGGAGGAGACAGTATGAGCAGAGACTCAAGAAGCTTTCTGTAAGTATGATAATGATCCCAGAGTTCTTGCAGTGAGGACTATAATAATTATTTGCAATCCTTAAACTCAAATTCAAATTTGCCTTTTTATGTGGTCATCTATAATTACAGACTAGGGCCTAAGAGGTAGTTATTTTTGTCTAGAGGTGCATGGTGAGAACCTCCACCACCGACCAGTGTGGATGGGTATTATATCTGAATTCTAAGTACATTTATGTATTATTACCAGTATCTCTAACGACGGTCACCTATATGAATTACTTACTCCCCCCCCCCCATACACACACATCACACATACCCCACCTCACACCCCCACACACCTCCACACCCCCCCCCCCCACACACACACACACACACACAGACGTTGGTATCACAGCACGACACACAAGAGCAAGAGCTCTACTCCCAAGCCAAGAGTGCAGAGGCTGAGAGGAAGAAGCAATCTCAAGTGGTGGAGGTCATGCACCAGGAACTGGAGTCACTCAAACAAGCCAATGCACGGAGACTAAAGGTACAGTAATAGTTTGTTAGCTTATACAGTACTGGACCTGGCTGCCTGTTTGTTTCTATGAGAAGAAATTTCATGAACGTATCACATGCGTACTAAGATAGTAAGAACTACAATTAATCACTATAGACATTAATGGAGCATAAAAGTCATGATGACATAACTATACATTGAAGAGAATGAATGTAAACCCCCCTCCCCACACACACCACACACACCCACCCACCCACACACACACACACACACACACACACACACACACACACACACACACACACACAGGAGTTAGCTGTACAAGCTCAAAAAGCAGAATCTGAGTTACATCAAAAAATCTTGAGGGAAAATGCTGAGCTTGCAAAGAACGCCAATATTCGTGAGGAGCGTCTACAGCACCTCACAATGCACCGTCTGCGCACCAAGGAAGATCATCACCTCTACAAGGAGGTCAAGAAGGTAACAAACAGCATGATGGTCATTTTTGTTCCATGCAGTTATAAACACACTTTAATTCTGTGAAACGTACGTGTTATAAAATTATTTTATATTGGAGATAGAGGTACATAAACTGACAAATTGGTGTTTTTTCACACAAATCAAGCTGAATAAAAGAAAGCTCGGCACTAACATAGCAGCTGTAGCTATCAGTAGTGCTGGGTGTATGTGTGCATGATGCCTGATTGCTTTGAATTTCTCTTTTAGGCCCCCTACGAGAAAAATAAGCAGATATAGGGATCATTGTGTACTTTCTTGAGCACAACTCGCCTCCAACCAGAGGGTGTGACGTCATACACTGCATTTACCTAGCATCACGTGGGGCGTTGCCTATCCCTTTCTTTCATGTATCTAGACCTAAGCCACTGACTATTGTGGGAACATAGCGGGTAATTTTCGTTGGTGAAAAATTCGGACAGCTCAGAGTGACGTGAACCTATTGCTAAATTTCATGATGCTACAATACGAACATTTTCCACCATACAAAAATAACCATACGAAAATAACCCGCTAATACGGTATTAATTTTAAGCATGTGTGAGTGTTTGTATCATTGTACTTGTATGTTTAGCCAGGCATGTACATGTACATGTACTGGAATGTTGGTTACTCCATTGCAGCCAAAAGGGTAGATTTTCGGCAAAAAAACCCTCCCACTAGCAGAGTTTTTCATCCAAAGATTATTTTAGTATGTCCTTTCTTACCTGCAGGAGAGGGACAGACGTACAAGGATAAAGAACAGAACTACTTTACAGAGTGTGTAGTATCTAATTTAGTGTACACATAGTGTTTGGTGTCAGTATTAGCTTGTAGGTGTCCTATGACTGCAATGTGTAAAGAGATGAAATTAATTATGTACCTCTATTTATCACCGCGGGTGGCCTAGGGGGAATATTTCACGCATGCGTAGTAGACACAATTCTGCAGCTGACCCCTCAGTTCTTGAAATACAGTACAATGTAAAAACAAACGCCATAGGAACCTTTCTCAAAGCGCTCATAATAGCTAATGCAAGTGGTGAGGTTGTCATGCAAGCGTCGGCCAAGAGTACAAGAGAGAGCAGCAGCTCTGAAGATGACGGGCTCTGTCCCTATGAGAGAAAACGTCTGGAGAATATAAAGAGAAATAATGAAATGCTCAAACAACTTGGTAAGGTCTACAGTGCAGCTAGCTACCTTGTTCTAAGGGTTACTTAACCTTACCTAATAACTGCATATTTTAGCGAAAGACTTGAGCACACCCTTCCCCTTTCAGGTTTTACTGTCAAACCTGCTAAACCAGCTCAAAAGCGGCGTACGAAAAAGAAGGAAATAAACTACATACCTAGCTGCTCTAGTAGCTCTGATTCTGAGGAGGAATGGAGCCCTGAGAAGGAGGCACTAGCTATGAGGCCGAAGCGTCGAGGTGCTGCCGTTTATACTAAACTGCCATTCGGGAACAAAGAGAAAGTTCAAATTATGCAGACCATCAGTACACAAGTGGTTAGTTATGTTTTCCGACATAATTAACGATATACCGTGTAATACGGGTTATTTCTTGGGGTTCGTATTATTTCGTATTGTAGAGCATCATACGAAATTAATATTTGAAGTGGGCAGTTCATACAAAAATTGCCCACTATATGATGCAATAGAACAGATTGGACATATCTTTGTCCCATTTTTTCACAGGAAAAGCGATTTGATAAAGTTCTCAATCCAAACAAGAAGCCCAAATACAAGCCAAAGCCATCGAAAATCCCTCGTCCCAAACCAGTTCAACCTAAACCACTACCGAGCTATTTCGATAGTGACTCCTCTGAAGGTGAATTTCTCGGGTTTGAAGCTGCCAAGGTGATACAGGAGATACCAGAGTTTGGACGCAAAGAGTTAGAGTTAAGAGCAAGGATGGAGAAGTTGTTGGCTGATAGTGAGAATGAGGAGGAGTTTATTGGCTTCACACAAGAAGATATGTAAGTTGTGTAAATGTACCGTATAGAGCGGGTAATTTTTGTATGGTGGAAATTTCTTGAAGAGATCATACGAAAAATGAATCTACCGCAATAGATCTATCCTGAGCTGTACCAAAATTAAAAATACGAAGTGGGTAGTTTGTCTGTACCAACGAAAATTACCCGCTATACAAGTATGTAGTTGTATAAAGTCCGATTTTATATTTAGTAGCTAAAAATTGTATTTTACAAACTTATTACTGCCACAGAGGTGCTACCCTTATACCTGCTCAATTCTCCACCATGCGCTCCTATCCCAAGAGACACAAGACACGCAAACATTATGAGGAGGATGTCATATCTGATGAGGACGAATATGTCTGTGAGTATATGTACCTAAGAAAATTCTTCAACTAAAATAACCGAAATAATTATAGAAGTTAAAGACCTAAACGTGCTGTGATTAGATTGATTGTGCGTTGTTTCATTCTAGCATGGGAAAAGTTTACCAATGATTGTCAAATTTAAAACTGCCAAATTAAAGTTTCCCTATGGACACAACGTCATGGCCATATCGTAGTAGCCACGCCTCAGACGCTAAATTAATTATACACCAAATGGTTCATTCGCCAAATATAACACTCCCAATTTATTTTTCTACGTTAGCTCGTAATATCTATTTTTCTCTCACAGTTTGTGAGGATTGCAATGAAGTCTACCATGGTGACTGCCCTGTTCATGGACCCTTGGGGAAATTAGACGTATCCGCTGGCCAAGACCAGGACTCAGTTATGTTCACCACCGTCCCTGTACCATCCGAAGCAACTATCAAGATGTCAGCAATCCCTGAAGCTGGTCTTGGGGTGTTTGCCAAGAAACTTATTCCTCGCCATACCAGAGTAGGTCCGTATGAGGGGAAAAGATTGTCAGTGGAAGATATGGACATGGTTGATGACACAAGCTATATCTGGGAGGTAAGTTACCTATTTTGTAAGAAAATACCCCTATCAAATTTTCTAAAGTGTTGACAGCATAAGTTGATACAAGGAATGAAAATGCAGAGTTGTATAATTTATGTACAAGTTAGGACTGTAATTAAGACGGGTGACATACATAATACAGAGATGCGATGCAGTATATTAGTTGCCTTGCACTAAGGCTCTCTCGACCATTACCGTATAGCGGGTAATTTTCGTTGGTGCAAATTTTCGTGTGAAAACCCATTATTTTAAGTATTTTGTATTATAAATTACAGCTCATGATAAGGAGCTCAGGATAAGGACGTTAATCTATTGCGGTAGAATAATTTCTTTTCGTAGCTGTACACTATGAAATTTACGAAAATACTCCGCTATACAGTATTTATTGGCACTATTTTCTCTTGTGTTCTCCTACAGATTCGCAAGGATAAGCAAAAGGCCTATTATATTGACGGGAGAAACGCTGATGATTCCAATTGGCTCAGATTTGTAAATTGTGCAAGGTAATCCATCAATGTTTGAGTCTACTTTCTAGCTATGAATGAATTGATTTTAGCGAGATTTTGAAAGTATGCAACTAATTTCAAAGTGTGATTTTTTTCACAGATGTGAAGATGAGCAAAACATGGTTGCTTATCAGCATTGTGGAGAGATCTATTATCGTACCTTCAAAGACGTTCAGCCTGGACAAGAACTGCTCGTATGGTATGGAGAAGAATACGCTGAAGACCTGGGAATTGGATTGCTGCCTCTGAAGAGTTAGTTCCCATACATGTACACTTAACTTTCTTCGTACTTTAGGTGAAGTAATTTTCACAGGTAGATTTTCACTGTTTAGCTCATTTTGCTGCCATTAAATTCTGCGTAAAGTTGTGGAATTAACTAATTATTCGCAAATGGCATTGCATTTGTCAATTTTTTTGCGATTTTACCCTCATTCGCAGAAATTATTACCTGCGAAAATATTATGTCACGCTATGGTAGCCTAATGTTCTATGCACAATTATACATTCTCTAATTATAAGCCAATGTGATTGTGTGTAACGAATTCATTATTATTGTCTATTGCAGATAAGGTATCTACATCCAAGTTCAATAGATTATCTTCAACACTGGAAAGATCTACACCAACAAACTCTGCTACTAAGAAGCCCGGTCATGATACGAAGAACAAACATTGTTGTACCTACTGCTCCTACCAAACTGCTATTAGTGGGAATCTTAAACTCCACATTCAAACACACACTGGAGAGAAACCCTACAACTGTCATGTATGTGGGCGGGGATTCAGTACGAAGCAAAACCTGGGTATCCATTTACGAACACACACTGGAGAGAAACCCTACAACTGTCATGTATGTGGGCGGGGATTCAGTACGAAGCAAAACCTGGGTATCCATTTACGAACACACACTGGAGAGAAACCCTACAACTGCCATGTATGTGGGCGGGGATTCAGTCAGAAACCAACCCTGGATAGCCATTTACTAATACACACTGGAGAATGGCCCTTTGTTTGTGAGGTTTGTGGACAAGGATTCAGTCAGAAGCAACACCTGGATATACATTTACGCACACACACTGGAGAGAAACCCTACAACTGCCATGTATGTGGGCGGGGATTCAGTCAGAAACCAACCCTGGATAGCCATTTACTAATACACACTGGAGAATGGCCCTTTGTTTGTGAGGTTTGTGGACAAGGATTCAGTCAGAAGCAACACCTGGATATACATTTACGCACACACACTGGAGAGAAACCCTACAACTGTCATGTATGTGGGCAGGGATTCAGTCGGAAGCAACACCTGGATATACATTTACGCACACACACTGGAGAGAAACCCTACAACTGTCATGTGTGTGGGCGGGGATTCAGTCGGAAGCAACACCTGGATATACATTTACGCACACACACTGGAGAGAAACCCTACAACTGCCATGTATGTGGGCGAGGATTCAGTGTGAAGTCAAACCTGGATGGACATTTACGCACACACACCGTGGAGAAACCCTATGTCTGTGAGGTGTGTGGACAGAGATTCAGTAGCAACTCAAACATGAACAAACACATCAGAACCCTGCACTCAGCATAGCTAGCTCTATAGTTGTCATATTTTTGTCCATTCAATGTTCTCCATGCATTATTATTGTAAACTGCTCGTGTCTTATTTTTGGGGTATCTCCCAGTTGGTTGGACTCCGCCCAAGCATGCCAAACACACCCACACAAGCATACAAAAATCATCTTTGCATATTTTTTGTAGACTACCTGTAGCTGTACTATACTGTACGTACTAGTAGGCTATTAGCTATAGTTTAACTAGCTAGCTATAGAGAGCATGTCTGCACCCAACCATGGACACGGTCGTACACCACCAGGGAGCAATGAGTCAGAAGGTATCTTGAAATGTTTATTGGAACATATCTAGCTTTTAATTGAAAATTAAGACCCATTGCAGTAAGGTTGTATGTTACAACCCTTTATGTGCACACACCACCCCACCCCACACACAAACAAACACAGTACACACACACACACACACACACACACCTCACCCCCCCCACACACACACCTCACCCCCCCCACACACACACACAGCCTCAGCTGGTGCTAGTGACTTTGAGAAGCGTCGGCGTGCCTTCGAGAGAGAGCCTACCAACATACAACTCCTCACATCACCAGGCATGACCTTTGGTATGTCATCATCATCACAAAGGGGGCCGGGTCAAGAACAACCCAGGAGGTCACAAAGAGTGGAGGAGGTCAGTTGGGGGCCGGGGGAGCAAAAGAAATACATTTGTTATACTTGAAACTGCTTTTTGGATGTAGAATGTTACTAGCGAAATAATGTTGTAGTGGATATAACCAACTGTCATACAATACAACTATTTCAAGCCTGAAGTTTCGCAAATGCTACACTAATGAAAGCACCGCGGGTGCTGATGCCTCGGTGGAGGTGCCTCAGCTACATAACATAAAACTACTAATAGCTAGCTTTTATACACACATTGATTACAGTTATCATAAACATCTTTAATTTTGCTGCATGCAATCAATCAAATAGTGGATAATGATCAAACAAATAAGTATTTACGAGACTACATGTATGTAAAAAAACCAATATGGTTCTATACGGGCGAAATATTCAAATTAGAGTGGTGCTGTAATTACGTCAACCTTATACGGTAGTAGGATAATTTGTGACACCCACACACACACACACACACACACACACACACACACACCCTCCACACAGATGTCAGTGATGCGTGATCAGTTCTCCCAGCAACAAGATGAGCTGACTCAGCTTAGTGCCGAATGCTCCGCACTGAGGGCCATGGTCGAGGAAGAGATACTTTTATTAAGACCATGAAAACTGAGATTTATCGGAAAGAGTATAAGAACGATTCTGCCAAAGTGGACCTTCACCATCAGCTGTTGCAGAAGGACGCTCTCGTTAGAAAGTTGGAGGTACACACTCCACCCCACCCACACAGCAGGTGTTAGACAACCTGGAGCAATTCATATCAGATCTGGTGTGTAAAATGATGGAACGAGCTTGCTCCTCCCCTACTGGCAAGATGGCGGGGGTTCCCCCACTGGGAAACGATCAAAGAGACATGCTCATGTGAGTTAATTGTATTTTTGAAATAGTGGAAAGGTCTGGTTGATTTCTTTCTAAGTTTTCACATGGTACTAAAGTGCTTTCTATCAGCTGCCATAACTTGAATTCCGTGGATCCAATGTCATGATTTTCTGAAATCTTAGAAAAAATGGTATCATCAAAAATCATATTCGAGAGATAAAAGTATTTTACAATTTGGCGATACCATGAATGGTCCAAGGCCGAAAAATGACAAATTAGGGCCCCGATTGAAACACATCATTTGAAAGGTCTCTTTATAAGTTTTCAGAAAATCATAAAATGTTTAACATTGGATAAACGGTACTTAAGTTAAGGCTGTTGAAAGATGTTTAACTACCCCCCGCCCCCACACTCACACACAGCGTGGCGAGAATGACGACCATCATCGAGACAAAGATTGTGATAGAGAGAGAAGGCGACGTCACAAGGACAGACACGCCCCCCCACCCGAACAAACAGGACGTAGCCACACCCCCTTCTAGCGGGCCCAATACCAAAGTGATATACTACATCCTCAATGATCGTCAGGAGACGCCCTACGCGACTGTAGTAGTACCAAAGAAGTGAGTTCATGCAAGTATAATTATTGTACATTGTAATGTAGATGGGAAATTGCTCTATGTTGAGAATTAAACATCCTGTCTATCTAATAGTGTGATTGAAACTTGAGTTTCGATAGAGTACCAGCGCAATTATAAATGTATTTTGTAGCCCTTTGTAATGTCTATCTAACGGTGTGTTTAAATCACTGATAGCACACACACACACACACACACACACACACACACACACACACACACACACACACACACCACACCACACACACACACACACACACACACACACACACACACACACACACACACACACACAGGAGTTAGCTGTACAAGCTCAAAAAGCAGAATCTGAGTTACGTAAAAAAATTTTTAGGGAAAATGCTGAGCTTGCAAAGAGCACCTATATTTCGTGAGGAGCGGCATTGTCTGCGCACCAATCATCATCACCTCTACATAGAAGTCAAGAAGGTAACAACATGATGGTTTTTGATGAGAAATCGTTTATATCAATATGAAAATTACAAAAAAAGCAGAAATGCTACCTGCAGTGTGTAGACTAGTGTATACAGCCCACAGTGTGGTCCCACTGTGCACACTGTAGCTAGTGGTAGTGGTTGACAATGCATGCATGATAAGGTGAAGTGAAAGGGTTCACTTTTTTGATAGCTAACATGTGGTAAACTAGACCTAAGCCACTGACTATTGTGGGCACATAATTATTATATAGCAGGTAATTTTCGTTGGTGAAAAATTCTCATAAAAATTCAGACAGCTCAGAGTGACGTGAACCTATTGGTGTAAATTTCATGATGCTACAATACGAAATAATTATACAAACATTTCCACCATACGAAAATAACCCGCTAATACGGTATTGAAGCATGTGTGAGTGTTTGTATGACTGTACTTGCATATTGTATGTTTAGCCAGGCATGTACATGTATGTACTGGAATGTTGGCCGAGTTTTTTTTATTATTCTTTGGATAATTATTTTAGTATGTCATTTCTTACCTGCAGGAGAGGGACAGACGTACAAGGATAAAGAACAGAACTAGTTTACAGAGTGTGTAGTATTTTAGTGTACACATAGTGTTTGGTGTCAGTATTAGCTTGTAGGTGTCCTATGACTGCAATGTGTAAAGAGATGAAATTAATTATGTACCTCTATTTATCACCGCGGGTGGCCTAGGGGGAATGGTTCACGCATGGGCAGTAGACACAATTCTGCTGACCCTAGTTCTGTACAATGTAGAAACAAACACACCATGTACCATAGGAGAACCTTTCTCATAGGTAGCTAATGCAAGAGGTGAGTTTGTCATGCAAGCGTGGGCCAAGAGTACAAGAGAGAGCAGCAGCTCTGAGGATGACGGACTCTGTCCCTATGAGAGAAAACGTCTGGAAAATATAAAGAGAAATAATGAAATGCTCAAACAGCTTGGTAAGGTCTACAGTGCAGCTAGCTACCTTGTCCTAAGGGTTATTAAACTTACCTAATAACTGCATATTAATTTTTAGCGAAAGACTTGAGCACACCCTTCCCCTTTCAGGTTTTACGGTCAAACCTGCTAAACCAGCTCAAAAGCGGCGTACGAAAAGGAAGGAAATAAACTACATACCTAGCTGCTCTAGTAGCTCTGATTCTGAGGAGGAATGGAGCCCTGAGAAGGAGGTACTAGCTATGAGGCCAAAGCGTCGAGGTGCTGCCGTTTATACTAAGCTGCCATTCGGGAACAAAGAGAAGGTTCAAATTATGCAGACCATCAGTACACAAGTGGTTAGTGTGAATAGCTATAAGTATGATATAATTACGATAAAATTATTTATACCGTATAGCGGGTTATTTTCGAAATGTTGGTTTTGTATTGTTGAGCATCATACGATTATTCTACCGCAATACGTTCAACGTAACATCTTGCAAACGAGCTGTACGAATAATATAAATACATTTTGGGCATGTCATACAAAATTTGCACCAACGAAAATTACCCGCTATACGGTATCTTTGTCCATTTTTGTTCACAGGAAAAGCGATTTGACAAAGTTCTCAATCCAAAGAAGAAGCCCAAATACAAGCCAAAGCCATCGAAAATCCCTCGTCCCAAACCAGTTCAACCTAAACCACTACCGAGCTATTTCGATAGTGACTCCTCTGAAGGGGAATTTCTCGGGTTTGAAGCTGCCAAGGTGACACAGGAGATACCAGAGTTTGGGCGCAAGGAGTTAGAGTTAAGAGCAAGGATGGAGAAGTTGTTGGCTGATAGTGAGAATGAGGAGGAGTTCATTGGCTTCACACAAGAAGATATGTAAGTTGTGTAAATATACCGTATGGCAGGTTATTTTCATATGGTGGAAATTTCTTGAAGAGATCATACGAAAAATGAATCTACCACAATAGATCTATCCTGAGCTGTACCAAAATTAAAAATACAAAATGGGTAGTTTGTCTGCACCAACGAAAATTACCCGCTATACAAGTATGTAGCTGTATAAAGTCCGATTTTATATTAGTAGTTAAAAATTGTATTTACAAACTTGTTACTGTCACAGAGGTGCTACCCTTATACCTGCTCAATTCTCCACCATGCGCTCCTATCCCAAGAGACACAAGACACGCAAACATTATGAGGAGGATGTCATATCTGATGAGGACGAATATGTCTGTGAGTATATGTACCTAAGAAAATTCTTCAACTAAAATAACCGAAATAATTTTAGAAGTTAAAGACTCAATGGTGCTGTGATTAGATTGATTGTGCTTTATTTCATTCTAGCATGGGAAAATTTTACCAATGATTGTCAAATTTAAACTGCTAAATTAAAGTTTCTCTATGGACACAACGTCATGGCCATACCGTAGTAGCCACGCCTCAAACGCTAAATTAATTATACACCAAATGGTTCATTTGCGAAATATAACACTCCCAATTTATTTTTCTGTATATACATGAAGCTAATTAGCTCATAAGATTATTTTTCTTTCACAGTTTGTGAGGATTGCAATGAAGTGTACCATGGTGACTGCCCTGTTCATGGACCCTTGGGGAAATTAGACGTATCCGCTGGCCAAGACCAGGACTCAGTTATGTTCACCACCGTCCCTGTACCATCCGAAGCAACTATCAAGATGTCAGCAATCCCTGAAGCTGGTCTTGGGGTGTTTGCCAAGAAACTTATTCCTCGTCATACCAGAGTAGGTCCGTATGAGGGGAAACGATTGTCAGTGGAAGATATGGACATGGTTGATGACACAAGCTATATCTGGGAGGTAAGTTACCTATTTTGTAAGAAAATAGCCCTATCAAATTTTCTAAAGTGTTGACAGCATAAGTTGATACAAGGAATGAAAATGCAGAGTTGTATTTATGTACAATTTAGGACTGTAATTAAGACGGGTGACATACATAGTACTGAGATGCGATGCAGTATATTAGCTGCCTTGCACTAAGGCTCTCTCGGCCATTACCATATAGCGGGTAATTTTCGTTGGTGCAAATTTTTGTGTGAACACCCATTATTTTAAGTATTTTGTGTTATAAATTACAGCTCAGGATAAGGAGCTCAGGATAAGGACGTTAATCTATTGCGGTAGAATAATTTCTTTTCGTAGCTGTACACTATGAAATTTACGAAAATACTCCGCTATACAGTATTTATTGGCACTATTTTCTCTTGTGTTCTCCTACAGATTCGCAAGGATAAGCAAAAGGCCTATTATATTGACGGGAGAAACGCTGATGATTCCAATTGGCTCAGATTTGTAAATTGTGCAAGGTAATCCATCAATGTTTGAGTCTACTTTCTAGCTATGAATGAATTGATTTTAGCGAGATTTTGAAAGTATGCAACTAATTTCAAAGTGTGATTTTTTTCACAGATGTGAAGATGAGCAAAACATGGTTGCTTATCAGCATTGTGGAGAGATCTATTATCGTACCTTCAAAGACGTTCAGCCTGGACAAGAACTGCTCGTATGGTATGGAGAAGAATACGCTGAAGACCTGGGAATTGGATTGCTGCCTCTGAAGAGTTAGTTCCCATACATGTACACTTAACTTTCTTCGTACTTTAGGTGAAGTAATTTTCACAGGTAGATTTTCACTGTTTAGCTCATTTTGCTGCCATTAAATTCTGCGTAAAGTTGTGGAATTAACTAATTATTCGCAAATGGCATTGCATTTGTCAATTTTTTTGCGATTTTACCCTCATTCGCAGAAATTATTACCTGCGAAAATATTATGTCACGCTATGGTAGCCTAATGTTCTATGCACAATTATACATTCTCTAATTATAAGCCAATGTGATTGTGTGTAACGAATTCATTATTATTGTCTATTGCAGATAAGGTATCTACATCCAAGTTCAATAGATTATCTTCAACACTGGAAAGATCTACACCAACAAACTCTGCTACTAAGAAGCCCGGTCATGATACGAAGAACAAACATTGTTGTACCTACTGCTCCTACCAAACTGCTATTAGTGGGAATCTTAAACTCCACATTCAAACACACACTGGAGAGAAACCCTACAACTGTCATGTATGTGGGCGGGGATTCAGTACGAAGCAAAACCTGGGTATCCATTTACGAACACACACTGGAGAGAAACCCTACAACTGTCATGTATGTGGGCGGGGATTCAGTACGAAGCAAAACCTGGGTATCCATTTACGAACACACACTGGAGAGAAACCCTACAACTGCCATGTATGTGGGCGGGGATTCAGTCAGAAACCAACCCTGGATAGCCATTTACTAATACACACTGGAGAATGGCCCTTTGTTTGTGAGGTTTGTGGACAAGGATTCAGTCAGAAGCAACACCTGGATATACATTTACGCACACACACTGGAGAGAAACCCTACAACTGCCATGTATGTGGGCGGGGATTCAGTCAGAAACCAACCCTGGATAGCCATTTACTAATACACACTGGAGAATGGCCCTTTGTTTGTGAGGTTTGTGGACAAGGATTCAGTCAGAAGCAACACCTGGATATACATTTACGCACACACACTGGAGAGAAACCCTACAACTGTCATGTATGTGGGCAGGGATTCAGTCGGAAGCAACACCTGGATATACATTTACGCACACACACTGGAGAGAAACCCTACAACTGTCATGTGTGTGGGCGGGGATTCAGTCGGAAGCAACACCTGGATATACATTTACGCACACACACTGGAGAGAAACCCTACAACTGCCATGTATGTGGGCGAGGATTCAGTGTGAAGTCAAACCTGGATGGACATTTACGCACACACACCGTGGAGAAACCCTATGTCTGTGAGGTGTGTGGACAGAGATTCAGTAGCAACTCAAACATGAACAAACACATCAGAACCCTGCACTCAGCATAGCTAGCTCTATAGTTGTCATATTTTTGTCCATTCAATGTTCTCCATGCATTATTATTGTAAACTGCTCGTGTCTTATTTTTGGGGTATCTCCCAGTTGGTTGGACTCCGCCCAAGCATGCCAAACACACCCACACAAGCATACAAAAATCATCTTTGCATATTTTTTGTAGACTACCTGTAGCTGTACTATACTGTACGTACTAGTAGGCTATTAGCTATAGTTTAACTAGCTAGCTATAGAGAGCATGTCTGCACCCAACCATGGACACGGTCGTACACCACCAGGGAGCAATGAGTCAGAAGGTATCTTGAAATGTTTATTGGAACATATCTAGCTTTTAATTGAAAATTAAGACCCATTGCAGTAAGGTTGTATGTTACAACCCTTTATGTGCACACACCACCCCACCCCACACACAAACAAACACAGTACACACACACACACACACACACACACCTCACCCCCCCCACACACACACCTCACCCCCCCCACACACACACACAGCCTCAGCTGGTGCTAGTGACTTTGAGAAGCGTCGGCGTGCCTTCGAGAGAGAGCCTACCAACATACAACTCCTCACATCACCAGGCATGACCTTTGGTATGTCATCATCATCACAAAGGGGGCCGGGTCAAGAACAACCCAGGAGGTCACAAAGAGTGGAGGAGGTCAGTTGGGGGCCGGGGGAGCAAAAGAAATACATTTGTTATACTTGAAACTGCTTTTTGGATGTAGAATGTTACTAGCGAAATAATGTTGTAGTGGATATAACCAACTGTCATACAATACAACTATTTCAAGCCTGAAGTTTCGCAAATGCTACACTAATGAAAGCACCGCGGGTGCTGATGCCTCGGTGGAGGTGCCTCAGCTACATAACATAAAACTACTAATAGCTAGCTTTTATACACACATTGATTACAGTTATCATAAACATCTTTAATTTTGCTGCATGCAATCAATCAAATAGTGGATAATGATCAAACAAATAAGTATTTACGAGACTACATGTATGTAAAAAAACCAATATGGTTCTATACGGGCGAAATATTCAAATTAGAGTGGTGCTGTAATTACGTCAACCTTATACGGTAGTAGGATAATTTGTGACACCCACACACACACACACACACACACACACACACACACACCCTCCACACAGATGTCAGTGATGCGTGATCAGTTCTCCCAGCAACAAGATGAGCTGACTCAGCTTAGTGCCGAATGCTCCGCACTGAGGGCCATGGTCGAGGAAGAGATACTTTTATTAAGACCATGAAAACTGAGATTTATCGGAAAGAGTATAAGAACGATTCTGCCAAAGTGGACCTTCACCATCAGCTGTTGCAGAAGGACGCTCTCGTTAGAAAGTTGGAGGTACACACTCCACCCCACCCACACAGCAGGTGTTAGACAACCTGGAGCAATTCATATCAGATCTGGTGTGTAAAATGATGGAACGAGCTTGCTCCTCCCCTACTGGCAAGATGGCGGGGGTTCCCCCACTGGGAAACGATCAAAGAGACATGCTCATGTGAGTTAATTGTATTTTTGAAATAGTGGAAAGGTCTGGTTGATTTCTTTCTAAGTTTTCACATGGTACTAAAGTGCTTTCTATCAGCTGCCATAACTTGAATTCCGTGGATCCAATGTCATGATTTTCTGAAATCTTAGAAAAAATGGTATCATCAAAAATCATATTCGAGAGATAAAAGTATTTTACAATTTGGCGATACCATGAATGGTCCAAGGCCGAAAAATGACAAATTAGGGCCCCGATTGAAACACATCATTTGAAAGGTCTCTTTATAAGTTTTCAGAAAATCATAAAATGTTTAACATTGGATAAACGGTACTTAAGTTAAGGCTGTTGAAAGATGTTTAACTACCCCCCGCCCCCACACTCACACACAGCGTGGCGAGAATGACGACCATCATCGAGACAAAGATTGTGATAGAGAGAGAAGGCGACGTCACAAGGACAGACACGCCCCCCCACCCGAACAAACAGGACGTAGCCACACCCCCTTCTAGCGGGCCCAATACCAAAGTGATATACTACATCCTCAATGATCGTCAGGAGACGCCCTACGCGACTGTAGTAGTACCAAAGAAGTGAGTTCATGCAAGTATAATTATTGTACATTGTAATGTAGATGGGAAATTGCTCTATGTTGAGAATTAAACATCCTGTCTATCTAATAGTGTGATTGAAACTTGAGTTTCGATAGAGTACCAGCGCAATTATAAATGTATTTTGTAGCCCTTTGTAATGTCTATCTAACGGTGTGTTTAAATCACTGATAGCACACACACACACACACACACACACACACACACACACACACACACACACACACACACCACACCACACACACACACACACACACACACACACACACACACACACACACACACACACACAGGAGTTAGCTGTACAAGCTCAAAAAGCAGAATCTGAGTTACGTAAAAAAATTTTTAGGGAAAATGCTGAGCTTGCAAAGAGCACCTATATTTCGTGAGGAGCGGCATTGTCTGCGCACCAATCATCATCACCTCTACATAGAAGTCAAGAAGGTAACAACATGATGGTTTTTGATGAGAAATCGTTTATATCAATATGAAAATTACAAAAAAAGCAGAAATGCTACCTGCAGTGTGTAGACTAGTGTATACAGCCCACAGTGTGGTCCCACTGTGCACACTGTAGCTAGTGGTAGTGGTTGACAATGCATGCATGATAAGGTGAAGTGAAAGGGTTCACTTTTTTGATAGCTAACATGTGGTAAACTAGACCTAAGCCACTGACTATTGTGGGCACATAATTATTATATAGCAGGTAATTTTCGTTGGTGAAAAATTCTCATAAAAATTCAGACAGCTCAGAGTGACGTGAACCTATTGGTGTAAATTTCATGATGCTACAATACGAAATAATTATACAAACATTTCCACCATACGAAAATAACCCGCTAATACGGTATTGAAGCATGTGTGAGTGTTTGTATGACTGTACTTGCATATTGTATGTTTAGCCAGGCATGTACATGTATGTACTGGAATGTTGGCCGAGTTTTTTTTATTATTCTTTGGATAATTATTTTAGTATGTCATTTCTTACCTGCAGGAGAGGGACAGACGTACAAGGATAAAGAACAGAACTAGTTTACAGAGTGTGTAGTATTTTAGTGTACACATAGTGTTTGGTGTCAGTATTAGCTTGTAGGTGTCCTATGACTGCAATGTGTAAAGAGATGAAATTAATTATGTACCTCTATTTATCACCGCGGGTGGCCTAGGGGGAATGGTTCACGCATGGGCAGTAGACACAATTCTGCTGACCCTAGTTCTGTACAATGTAGAAACAAACACACCATGTACCATAGGAGAACCTTTCTCATAGGTAGCTAATGCAAGAGGTGAGTTTGTCATGCAAGCGTGGGCCAAGAGTACAAGAGAGAGCAGCAGCTCTGAGGATGACGGACTCTGTCCCTATGAGAGAAAACGTCTGGAAAATATAAAGAGAAATAATGAAATGCTCAAACAGCTTGGTAAGGTCTACAGTGCAGCTAGCTACCTTGTCCTAAGGGTTATTAAACTTACCTAATAACTGCATATTAATTTTTAGCGAAAGACTTGAGCACACCCTTCCCCTTTCAGGTTTTACGGTCAAACCTGCTAAACCAGCTCAAAAGCGGCGTACGAAAAGGAAGGAAATAAACTACATACCTAGCTGCTCTAGTAGCTCTGATTCTGAGGAGGAATGGAGCCCTGAGAAGGAGGTACTAGCTATGAGGCCAAAGCGTCGAGGTGCTGCCGTTTATACTAAGCTGCCATTCGGGAACAAAGAGAAGGTTCAAATTATGCAGACCATCAGTACACAAGTGGTTAGTGTGAATAGCTATAAGTATGATATAATTACGATAAAATTATTTATACCGTATAGCGGGTTATTTTCGAAATGTTGGTTTTGTATTGTTGAGCATCATACGATTATTCTACCGCAATACGTTCAACGTAACATCTTGCAAACGAGCTGTACGAATAATATAAATACATTTTGGGCATGTCATACAAAATTTGCACCAACGAAAATTACCCGCTATACGGTATCTTTGTCCATTTTTGTTCACAGGAAAAGCGATTTGACAAAGTTCTCAATCCAAAGAAGAAGCCCAAATACAAGCCAAAGCCATCGAAAATCCCTCGTCCCAAACCAGTTCAACCTAAACCACTACCGAGCTATTTCGATAGTGACTCCTCTGAAGGGGAATTTCTCGGGTTTGAAGCTGCCAAGGTGACACAGGAGATACCAGAGTTTGGGCGCAAGGAGTTAGAGTTAAGAGCAAGGATGGAGAAGTTGTTGGCTGATAGTGAGAATGAGGAGGAGTTCATTGGCTTCACACAAGAAGATATGTAAGTTGTGTAAATATACCGTATGGCAGGTTATTTTCATATGGTGGAAATTTCTTGAAGAGATCATACGAAAAATGAATCTACCACAATAGATCTATCCTGAGCTGTACCAAAATTAAAAATACAAAATGGGTAGTTTGTCTGCACCAACGAAAATTACCCGCTATACAAGTATGTAGCTGTATAAAGTCCGATTTTATATTAGTAGTTAAAAATTGTATTTACAAACTTGTTACTGTCACAGAGGTGCTACCCTTATACCTGCTCAATTCTCCACCATGCGCTCCTATCCCAAGAGACACAAGACACGCAAACATTATGAGGAGGATGTCATATCTGATGAGGACGAATATGTCTGTGAGTATATGTACCTAAGAAAATTCTTCAACTAAAATAACCGAAATAATTTTAGAAGTTAAAGACTCAATGGTGCTGTGATTAGATTGATTGTGCTTTATTTCATTCTAGCATGGGAAAATTTTACCAATGATTGTCAAATTTAAACTGCTAAATTAAAGTTTCTCTATGGACACAACGTCATGGCCATACCGTAGTAGCCACGCCTCAAACGCTAAATTAATTATACACCAAATGGTTCATTTGCGAAATATAACACTCCCAATTTATTTTTCTGTATATACATGAAGCTAATTAGCTCATAAGATTATTTTTCTTTCACAGTTTGTGAGGATTGCAATGAAGTGTACCATGGTGACTGCCCTGTTCATGGACCCTTGGGGAAATTAGACGTATCCGCTGGCCAAGACCAGGACTCAGTTATGTTCACCACCGTCCCTGTACCATCCGAAGCAACTATCAAGATGTCAGCAATCCCTGAAGCTGGTCTTGGGGTGTTTGCCAAGAAACTTATTCCTCGTCATACCAGAGTAGGTCCGTATGAGGGGAAACGATTGTCAGTGGAAGATATGGACATGGTTGATGACACAAGCTATATCTGGGAGGTAAGTTACCTATTTTGTAAGAAAATAGCCCTATCAAATTTTCTAAAGTGTTGACAGCATAAGTTGATACAAGGAATGAAAATGCAGAGTTGTATTTATGTACAATTTAGGACTGTAATTAAGACGGGTGACATACATAGTACTGAGATGCGATGCAGTATATTAGCTGCCTTGCACTAAGGCTCTCTCGGCCATTACCATATAGCGGGTAATTTTCGTTGGTGCAAATTTTTGTGTGAACACCCATTATTTTAAGTATTTTGTGTTATAAATTACAGCTCAGGATAAGGAGCTCAGGATAAGGACGTTAATCTATTGCGGTAGAATAATTTCTTTTCGTAGCTGTACACTATGAAATTTACGAAAATACTCCGCTATACAGTATTTATTGGCACTATTTTCTCTTGTGTTCTCCTACAGATTCGCAAGGATAAGCAAAAGGCCTATTATATTGACGGGAGAAACGCTGATGATTCCAATTGGCTCAGATTTGTAAATTGTGCAAGGTAATCCATCAATGTTTGAGTCTACTTTCTAGCTATGAATGAATTGATTTTAGCGAGATTTTGAAAGTATGCAACTAATTTCAAAGTGTGATTTTTTTCACAGATGTGAAGATGAGCAAAACATGGTTGCTTATCAGCATTGTGGAGAGATCTATTATCGTACCTTCAAAGACGTTCAGCCTGGACAAGAACTGCTCGTATGGTATGGAGAAGAATACGCTGAAGACCTGGGAATTGGATTGCTGCCTCTGAAGAGTTAGTTCCCATACATGTACACTTAACTTTCTTCGTACTTTAGGTGAAGTAATTTTCACAGGTAGATTTTCACTGTTTAGCTCATTTTGCTGCCATTAAATTCTGCGTAAAGTTGTGGAATTAACTAATTATTCGCAAATGGCATTGCATTTGTCAATTTTTTTGCGATTTTACCCTCATTCGCAGAAATTATTACCTGCGAAAATATTATGTCACGCTATGGTAGCCTAATGTTCTATGCACAATTATACATTCTCTAATTATAAGCCAATGTGATTGTGTGTAACGAATTCATTATTATTGTCTATTGCAGATAAGGTATCTACATCCAAGTTCAATAGATTATCTTCAACACTGGAAAGATCTACACCAACAAACTCTGCTACTAAGAAGCCCGGTCATGATACGAAGAACAAACATTGTTGTACCTACTGCTCCTACCAAACTGCTATTAGTGGGAATCTTAAACTCCACATTCAAACACACACTGGAGAGAAACCCTACAACTGTCATGTATGTGGGCGGGGATTCAGTACGAAGCAAAACCTGGGTATCCATTTACGAACACACACTGGAGAGAAACCCTACAACTGTCATGTATGTGGGCGGGGATTCAGTACGAAGCAAAACCTGGGTATCCATTTACGAACACACACTGGAGAGAAACCCTACAACTGCCATGTATGTGGGCGGGGATTCAGTCAGAAACCAACCCTGGATAGCCATTTACTAATACACACTGGAGAATGGCCCTTTGTTTGTGAGGTTTGTGGACAAGGATTCAGTCAGAAGCAACACCTGGATATACATTTACGCACACACACTGGAGAGAAACCCTACAACTGCCATGTATGTGGGCGGGGATTCAGTCAGAAACCAACCCTGGATAGCCATTTACTAATACACACTGGAGAATGGCCCTTTGTTTGTGAGGTTTGTGGACAAGGATTCAGTCAGAAGCAACACCTGGATATACATTTACGCACACACACTGGAGAGAAACCCTACAACTGTCATGTATGTGGGCAGGGATTCAGTCGGAAGCAACACCTGGATATACATTTACGCACACACACTGGAGAGAAACCCTACAACTGTCATGTGTGTGGGCGGGGATTCAGTCGGAAGCAACACCTGGATATACATTTACGCACACACACTGGAGAGAAACCCTACAACTGCCATGTATGTGGGCGAGGATTCAGTGTGAAGTCAAACCTGGATGGACATTTACGCACACACACCGTGGAGAAACCCTATGTCTGTGAGGTGTGTGGACAGAGATTCAGTAGCAACTCAAACATGAACAAACACATCAGAACCCTGCACTCAGCATAGCTAGCTCTATAGTTGTCATATTTTTGTCCATTCAATGTTCTCCATGCATTATTATTGTAAACTGCTCGTGTCTTATTTTTGGGGTATCTCCCAGTTGGTTGGACTCCGCCCAAGCATGCCAAACACACCCACACAAGCATACAAAAATCATCTTTGCATATTTTTTGTAGACTACCTGTAGCTGTACTATACTGTACGTACTAGTAGGCTATTAGCTATAGTTTAACTAGCTAGCTATAGAGAGCATGTCTGCACCCAACCATGGACACGGTCGTACACCACCAGGGAGCAATGAGTCAGAAGGTATCTTGAAATGTTTATTGGAACATATCTAGCTTTTAATTGAAAATTAAGACCCATTGCAGTAAGGTTGTATGTTACAACCCTTTATGTGCACACACCACCCCACCCCACACACAAACAAACACAGTACACACACACACACACACACACACACCTCACCCCCCCCACACACACACCTCACCCCCCCCACACACACACACAGCCTCAGCTGGTGCTAGTGACTTTGAGAAGCGTCGGCGTGCCTTCGAGAGAGAGCCTACCAACATACAACTCCTCACATCACCAGGCATGACCTTTGGTATGTCATCATCATCACAAAGGGGGCCGGGTCAAGAACAACCCAGGAGGTCACAAAGAGTGGAGGAGGTCAGTTGGGGGCCGGGGGAGCAAAAGAAATACATTTGTTATACTTGAAACTGCTTTTTGGATGTAGAATGTTACTAGCGAAATAATGTTGTAGTGGATATAACCAACTGTCATACAATACAACTATTTCAAGCCTGAAGTTTCGCAAATGCTACACTAATGAAAGCACCGCGGGTGCTGATGCCTCGGTGGAGGTGCCTCAGCTACATAACATAAAACTACTAATAGCTAGCTTTTATACACACATTGATTACAGTTATCATAAACATCTTTAATTTTGCTGCATGCAATCAATCAAATAGTGGATAATGATCAAACAAATAAGTATTTACGAGACTACATGTATGTAAAAAAACCAATATGGTTCTATACGGGCGAAATATTCAAATTAGAGTGGTGCTGTAATTACGTCAACCTTATACGGTAGTAGGATAATTTGTGACACCCACACACACACACACACACACACACACACACACACACCCTCCACACAGATGTCAGTGATGCGTGATCAGTTCTCCCAGCAACAAGATGAGCTGACTCAGCTTAGTGCCGAATGCTCCGCACTGAGGGCCATGGTCGAGGAAGAGATACTTTTATTAAGACCATGAAAACTGAGATTTATCGGAAAGAGTATAAGAACGATTCTGCCAAAGTGGACCTTCACCATCAGCTGTTGCAGAAGGACGCTCTCGTTAGAAAGTTGGAGGTACACACTCCACCCCACCCACACAGCAGGTGTTAGACAACCTGGAGCAATTCATATCAGATCTGGTGTGTAAAATGATGGAACGAGCTTGCTCCTCCCCTACTGGCAAGATGGCGGGGGTTCCCCCACTGGGAAACGATCAAAGAGACATGCTCATGTGAGTTAATTGTATTTTTGAAATAGTGGAAAGGTCTGGTTGATTTCTTTCTAAGTTTTCACATGGTACTAAAGTGCTTTCTATCAGCTGCCATAACTTGAATTCCGTGGATCCAATGTCATGATTTTCTGAAATCTTAGAAAAAATGGTATCATCAAAAATCATATTCGAGAGATAAAAGTATTTTACAATTTGGCGATACCATGAATGGTCCAAGGCCGAAAAATGACAAATTAGGGCCCCGATTGAAACACATCATTTGAAAGGTCTCTTTATAAGTTTTCAGAAAATCATAAAATGTTTAACATTGGATAAACGGTACTTAAGTTAAGGCTGTTGAAAGATGTTTAACTACCCCCCGCCCCCACACTCACACACAGCGTGGCGAGAATGACGACCATCATCGAGACAAAGATTGTGATAGAGAGAGAAGGCGACGTCACAAGGACAGACACGCCCCCCCACCCGAACAAACAGGACGTAGCCACACCCCCTTCTAGCGGGCCCAATACCAAAGTGATATACTACATCCTCAATGATCGTCAGGAGACGCCCTACGCGACTGTAGTAGTACCAAAGAAGTGAGTTCATGCAAGTATAATTATTGTACATTGTAATGTAGATGGGAAATTGCTCTATGTTGAGAATTAAACATCCTGTCTATCTAATAGTGTGATTGAAACTTGAGTTTCGATAGAGTACCAGCGCAATTATAAATGTATTTTGTAGCCCTTTGTAATGTCTATCTAACGGTGTGTTTAAATCACTGATAGCACACACACACACACACACACACACACACACACACACACACACACACACACACACACACACACACACACACACACACACACACACACACACACACACACACACACACACACACACACACACAGGAGTTAGCTGTACAAGCTCAAAAAGCAGAATCTGAGTTACGTAAAAAAATTTTTAGGGAAAATGCTGAGCTTGCAAAGAGCACCTATATTTCGTGAGGAGCGGCATTGTCTGCGCACCAATCATCATCACCTCTACATAGAAGTCAAGAAGGTAACAACATGATGGTTTTTGATGAGAAATCGTTTATATCAATATGAAAATTACAAAAAAAGCAGAAATGCTACCTGCAGTGTGTAGACTAGTGTATACAGCCCACAGTGTGGTCCCACTGTGCACACTGTAGCTAGTGGTAGTGGTTGACAATGCATGCATGATAAGGTGAAGTGAAAGGGTTCACTTTTTTGATAGCTAACATGTGGTAAACTAGACCTAAGCCACTGACTATTGTGGGCACATAATTATTATATAGCAGGTAATTTTCGTTGGTGAAAAATTCTCATAAAAATTCAGACAGCTCAGAGTGACGTGAACCTATTGGTGTAAATTTCATGATGCTACAATACGAAATAATTATACAAACATTTCCACCATACGAAAATAACCCGCTAATACGGTATTGAAGCATGTGTGAGTGTTTGTATGACTGTACTTGCATATTGTATGTTTAGCCAGGCATGTACATGTATGTACTGGAATGTTGGCCGAGTTTTTTTTATTATTCTTTGGATAATTATTTTAGTATGTCATTTCTTACCTGCAGGAGAGGGACAGACGTACAAGGATAAAGAACAGAACTAGTTTACAGAGTGTGTAGTATTTTAGTGTACACATAGTGTTTGGTGTCAGTATTAGCTTGTAGGTGTCCTATGACTGCAATGTGTAAAGAGATGAAATTAATTATGTACCTCTATTTATCACCGCGGGTGGCCTAGGGGGAATGGTTCACGCATGGGCAGTAGACACAATTCTGCTGACCCTAGTTCTGTACAATGTAGAAACAAACACACCATGTACCATAGGAGAACCTTTCTCATAGGTAGCTAATGCAAGAGGTGAGTTTGTCATGCAAGCGTGGGCCAAGAGTACAAGAGAGAGCAGCAGCTCTGAGGATGACGGACTCTGTCCCTATGAGAGAAAACGTCTGGAAAATATAAAGAGAAATAATGAAATGCTCAAACAGCTTGGTAAGGTCTACAGTGCAGCTAGCTACCTTGTCCTAAGGGTTATTAAACTTACCTAATAACTGCATATTAATTTTTAGCGAAAGACTTGAGCACACCCTTCCCCTTTCAGGTTTTACGGTCAAACCTGCTAAACCAGCTCAAAAGCGGCGTACGAAAAGGAAGGAAATAAACTACATACCTAGCTGCTCTAGTAGCTCTGATTCTGAGGAGGAATGGAGCCCTGAGAAGGAGGTACTAGCTATGAGGCCAAAGCGTCGAGGTGCTGCCGTTTATACTAAGCTGCCATTCGGGAACAAAGAGAAGGTTCAAATTATGCAGACCATCAGTACACAAGTGGTTAGTGTGAATAGCTATAAGTATGATATAATTACGATAAAATTATTTATACCGTATAGCGGGTTATTTTCGAAATGTTGGTTTTGTATTGTTGAGCATCATACGATTATTCTACCGCAATACGTTCAACGTAACATCTTGCAAACGAGCTGTACGAATAATATAAATACATTTTGGGCATGTCATACAAAATTTGCACCAACGAAAATTACCCGCTATACGGTATCTTTGTCCATTTTTGTTCACAGGAAAAGCGATTTGACAAAGTTCTCAATCCAAAGAAGAAGCCCAAATACAAGCCAAAGCCATCGAAAATCCCTCGTCCCAAACCAGTTCAACCTAAACCACTACCGAGCTATTTCGATAGTGACTCCTCTGAAGGGGAATTTCTCGGGTTTGAAGCTGCCAAGGTGACACAGGAGATACCAGAGTTTGGGCGCAAGGAGTTAGAGTTAAGAGCAAGGATGGAGAAGTTGTTGGCTGATAGTGAGAATGAGGAGGAGTTCATTGGCTTCACACAAGAAGATATGTAAGTTGTGTAAATATACCGTATGGCAGGTTATTTTCATATGGTGGAAATTTCTTGAAGAGATCATACGAAAAATGAATCTACCACAATAGATCTATCCTGAGCTGTACCAAAATTAAAAATACAAAATGGGTAGTTTGTCTGCACCAACGAAAATTACCCGCTATACAAGTATGTAGCTGTATAAAGTCCGATTTTATATTAGTAGTTAAAAATTGTATTTACAAACTTGTTACTGTCACAGAGGTGCTACCCTTATACCTGCTCAATTCTCCACCATGCGCTCCTATCCCAAGAGACACAAGACACGCAAACATTATGAGGAGGATGTCATATCTGATGAGGACGAATATGTCTGTGAGTATATGTACCTAAGAAAATTCTTCAACTAAAATAACCGAAATAATTTTAGAAGTTAAAGACTCAATGGTGCTGTGATTAGATTGATTGTGCTTTATTTCATTCTAGCATGGGAAAATTTTACCAATGATTGTCAAATTTAAACTGCTAAATTAAAGTTTCTCTATGGACACAACGTCATGGCCATACCGTAGTAGCCACGCCTCAAACGCTAAATTAATTATACACCAAATGGTTCATTTGCGAAATATAACACTCCCAATTTATTTTTCTGTATATACATGAAGCTAATTAGCTCATAAGATTATTTTTCTTTCACAGTTTGTGAGGATTGCAATGAAGTGTACCATGGTGACTGCCCTGTTCATGGACCCTTGGGGAAATTAGACGTATCCGCTGGCCAAGACCAGGACTCAGTTATGTTCACCACCGTCCCTGTACCATCCGAAGCAACTATCAAGATGTCAGCAATCCCTGAAGCTGGTCTTGGGGTGTTTGCCAAGAAACTTATTCCTCGTCATACCAGAGTAGGTCCGTATGAGGGGAAACGATTGTCAGTGGAAGATATGGACATGGTTGATGACACAAGCTATATCTGGGAGGTAAGTTACCTATTTTGTAAGAAAATAGCCCTATCAAATTTTCTAAAGTGTTGACAGCATAAGTTGATACAAGGAATGAAAATGCAGAGTTGTATTTATGTACAATTTAGGACTGTAATTAAGACGGGTGACATACATAGTACTGAGATGCGATGCAGTATATTAGCTGCCTTGCACTAAGGCTCTCTCGGCCATTACCATATAGCGGGTAATTTTCGTTGGTGCAAATTTTTGTGTGAACACCCATTATTTTAAGTATTTTGTGTTATAAATTACAGCTCAGGATAAGGAGCTCAGGATAAGGACGTTAATCTATTGCGGTAGAATAATTTCTTTTCGTAGCTGTACACTATGAAATTTACGAAAATACTCCGCTATACAGTATTTATTGGCACTATTTTCTCTTGTGTTCTCCTACAGATTCGCAAGGATAAGCAAAAGGCCTATTATATTGACGGGAGAAACGCTGATGATTCCAATTGGCTCAGATTTGTAAATTGTGCAAGGTAATCCATCAATGTTTGAGTCTACTTTCTAGCTATGAATGAATTGATTTTAGCGAGATTTTGAAAGTATGCAACTAATTTCAAAGTGTGATTTTTTTCACAGATGTGAAGATGAGCAAAACATGGTTGCTTATCAGCATTGTGGAGAGATCTATTATCGTACCTTCAAAGACGTTCAGCCTGGACAAGAACTGCTCGTATGGTATGGAGAAGAATACGCTGAAGACCTGGGAATTGGATTGCTGCCTCTGAAGAGTTAGTTCCCATACATGTACACTTAACTTTCTTCGTACTTTAGGTGAAGTAATTTTCACAGGTAGATTTTCACTGTTTAGCGAAATTAAATTCTGCTCAAGTTTAGTAATTATTCACAAATGGCATTGCATTTTTCAATTATCTGCAAATCATTCGCAGAAATAGCAGAAATTAATAGCAATACCTGCGAAAATATTATGTCACGCTATGGTAGCCTAATGTTCTATGCACAATTATACATTCTCTAATTATAAGCCAATGTGATTGTGTGTAACGAATTCATTATTATTGTCTATTGCAGATAAGGTAACTACCTCCAAGTACAATAGATTATCTTCAACACTGGAAAGATCTACACCAACAAACTCTGCTACTAAGAAGCCCGGTCATGATACAAAGAACAAACATTGTTGTACCTACTGCTCCTACCAAACTGCTATTAGTGGGAATCTTAAACTCCACATTCGAACTCACACTGGAGAGAAACCCTACAACTGTCATGTATGTGGGCGGGGATTCAGTATGAAGCACAGCCTGGATAGCCATTTACGCACACACACTGGAGAGAAACCCTACAACTGCCATGTATGTGGGCGGGGATTCAGTCGGAAGCAAAACCTGGATAGCCATTTACGCACACACACTGGAGAGAAACCCTACAACTGCCATGTATGTGGGCGGGGATTCCGTGTGAAGCACCACCTGGATGGACATTTACACACTCACACTGGAGAGAAACCCTATGTCTGTGAGGTGTGTGGATGGAGATTCAGTACGAACTCAAACATGAACAAACACATCAGAACCCTGCACTCAGCATAGCTAGCTCTATAGTTGTCATATTTTTGTCCATTCAATGTTCTCCATGCATTATTATTGTAAACTGCTCCTCGTGTCTTATTCTTATTTTTGGGGTATCCCCAGTTGGTTGGACTCCGCCCAAGCATGCCAAACACACCCACACAAGCATACAAAAATCATCTTTGCTTATTTTTTTTGTAGACTACCTGTACTATACTGTACGTACTAGTAGGCTATATTAGCTATAGTTTATTAACTAGCTAGCCATAGAGAGCATGTCTGCACCCAACCATGGACACGGTCGTACACCACCAGGGAGCAACGAGTCAGAAGGTATCTTGAAATGTTTATTAGAACATATCTAGCTTTTAATTGAAAATTAAGACCCACTGCTATTTATTTCAGTAAGGTTGTATGTTACAACCCCTTATGCGCACACACCACACCACCCCACACACAAACACAAACACAGTACACACACATGTACACCTCACCCTCCCCCCCCATACACACACACACACAGCCTCAGCTGGTGCTAGTGAGTTTGAGAAGCGACGGCGTGCCTTCGAGAGAGAGCCTACCAACATACAACTCCTCACATCACCAGGCATGACCTTTGGTATGTCATCATCATCACAGAGGGTGCCGGGTCAAGAACAACCCAGGAGGTCACAAAGAGTGGAGGAGGTCAGTTGAGGGCCGGGGGGAGCAAAAGAAACACATTTGTTATACTTGAACTGCTTTTTTGGATGTAGAATACATGTAATGCTAGCGATAATTATTGTAGTGGTATAAGCAACTGTCATACAGTACAACTATTTCAAGCCTGAAGAGTTGAAATAATTTAAAGCAAAAAGCAAATGCTGCACTAATGACTTTAAAAGTGTATACAGGTCTCACTGTGTTTTCAAGGTTTGCATTTTAAGCTACATATATATAGGTGTACAGATGTTTCCCAGAACACATGTTGTGCTCTGTTAACCTAGCCACTCTCCCATGACAGTTGAATCCCCAGTTGGGGTATAAGGTATCCTTTCATTCTGTAGCTGGCTATGTTTAATATTATAGGCCTGGTGACAGCTATAGTCTCAGATATTATAGTCATAGCATCCCAGAAACTCAGCAGGCTTAGCTAACACTGGCTTAATTAATGTGATTATACCAATTAATTGTATGTCCCCCTTATGCCTGTTGATACACCACCATTACTCATAACATCATGTAACACCAGTGTGGGTGTACCCTAATGGTATGTGTTGGGTAAATGAGCCGTGTGGATATTGTGTGTGTCTGAAATAAGACATATCGTAGAATTACGAGCACACAGTTTGGAAGCGATTGATCCTTCCAGTGTATTAATTGAAAGGTATGAATGGATAAGCCTTTCAACCCACCCACACATACCTCACACACACTCTCACAACGCCCACACCACACGCACACAGGTCTCCACTAGTTCGGACCTTGCTATTGGGGAGGAGACTGGTCAAAAGGAGCACGTGTTTCACGCTCCCCAACAACACAGTCGACCAATCAGAACGTCCTCACAGCCACGACTTACCCCACCCCCACTCCAGGTATACATAATTACATGTATTATGACCCCAGAGTTACTGTGTAGTTAATGTCTTTGTCCTAGCTAGCTGTTACCTTCAATTAGTTGATCAGCTTGTCGCTAATATGGCCTAGCTAAGACTTAATTGCTGACACATTAGTTGGTTTCTTAGGAGCATAATTATGTTGACTCTTAATGAGGGATACAATTATAAGATGCCAGACAGTTGATCCTAATTAGGTGATTGGCAGTATAACTATGCATAATTATATTACTGTGCACCCACACCCACACACACACACACCCACACACCCACACACACACACACACACACACATAGCAGCCGGCTGAACGTGATGGTCCTGTCCTATCTCAACAGATTGCTGTACTAAGAGAACAGAATGAACAACTACAACAACAGCTTAGAGACAGAGAGGTTGAGAAAGACAGACTCTCTAAACAACTCGAGGCTAAAGACAGAACGAGATCAAACTACTCACCTATAGGTATCTCAAATACTGTCTTTCACTTAGAACCAACTTATATAAATTTGGGAGACATGTCTATTAGTGGTGGCCCCTTGGGTAGACCAACAGTGGCTGTATTATAGAGGGTGGCCTGCTAACACAGGTCCAAACACATGCTATGGAGACTTTGGGGCCCATTAACCTGGCTGTATTATAGAGGGTGGCCGCTAACACAGGTCCAAACACATGCTATGGAGACTTTGAGGCCCATTAACCTGGCTGTATTATAGAGGGTGGCCTGCTAACACAGGTCCAAACACATGCTATGGAGATTTTGGGACCCATTAACCTGGCTGTATTATAGAGGGTGGCCTGCTAACACAGGTCCAAACACATGCTATGGAGACTTTGGGACCCATTAACCTGGCTGTATTATAGAGGGTGGCCTGCTAATACAGGTCCAAACACATGCTATGGAGATTTTGGGACCCATTAACCTGGCTGTATTATAGAGGGTGGCCTGCTAACACAGGTCCAAACACATGCTATGGAGACTTTGGGACCCATTAACCTGGCTGTATTATAGAGGGTGGCCTGCTAATACAGGTCCAAACACATGCTATGGAGATTTTGGGACCCATTAACCTGGCTGTATTATAGAGGGTGGCCTGCTAACACAGGTCCAAACACATGCTATGGAGACTTTGGGACCCATTAACCTGGCTGTATTATAGAGGGTAGCTTGCTTAAAATCATTTTTATGTAGACAGACAATTAAGTTTCACTATTATAGTACCTGACTAATATAATTTATGAGAACAATTCTCAAAGCCTTCGTTAATGTGTTTGTGTACATGTACTTGGCAGATGGCTACGAATTACAGCTCATTATCAATTCAAATTACTCCTGTCCTCACAAAAATGTTGGCAACTGTTCAATATACAGTACATGTATAGCAGGTTATGGTGAAAACTATCGTATATTTCGTATTGTAGAGCATCGTACGAAAATAAAACTACACTCTACCTCAATAGATTCAACGTTACTATCCTGAGCTGTAAAAATAAGATATTTAAATGGTAGTTCATACGAATTTTGCATCAATGAAAATTACCCGCTATACTTATGGTAATTCTTTCTCTCTGTTATAGGTTTGCCCTCACGTGTTCTGGATGGACGCAAAGTTCTACGAGATAGTCTCCCGCCATCGACCACACCACCTCCCCGCCCACTCACACCTCTTTCTCCGCTCTCACCATCGCCACGGTTACCCGCCAGCCCTCAACCGTACGGGTCAGAGGTCAGAGGTGACCTTTTTCAGTTGAACGAGCTTCGAAAAATCAACCGACAATTGGAGCAACGTCTTATCGAAGTGGTGGAGGAAAAAAGACGACTAGAAGTTGAACTGCAACGGCACAGGGACACTCTAGAAAAGGTAAACTTTGAGGGTGAATTATAGCGAGGTATTATAGCGAGGTATTATAGCGAGGTATTATAGCGTTTTATAGGTATTTTTCATAATTATTGTAGAGTATTATCCAAAAATGTTTCTATCGCAATAGATTCAACGTTACACTGTCCTCATCTTACAAATACAGGGTTGTTCATGACTACGAAAATTTGCATAATAGTGTCTGAAATTAAGTGAATTTGGCGACGAATTTCCCACTGTGAATGTGTACGGTTCCTTATATACTGACCACACCCCCTTCCCCACCCCCAGGTTCAAGAGCGAGAACAAGACCTGACCCAGGATATAGAGACTCTACGCACTGAGAACTCCCATCACAGTGGGGCCATCTCCAAACTACAAGTGGAGAGGGACAGTCTGAAGACATCTAGCGTACTGTTCAGATCAGAGCTAGGAGTGCTGACTAATAAACTGACCAAGACTGAGAAATGCTATGCAGAAGTAGAGCAGGAGAATCTAGTACTGCAGGTACACTATCAAATTATTAGCGATTTCTTTTGGGCCTAAATTTTTCAAAAACCGTTAGTGATATTATTAGATTAGCTCTAAAATTATTATTATTTTGGGTAGCAATATAATTATACGAGAGATTTATGCATTTAATGATTTATGTTGACCTTTGACCTGACATTCGATTGTCAAGAAGTTGTTAGGACTGTCCTAATTATTTAGTACATGCTTTGAACCTATCAAATGATGTGTTTAAAATCTTTGATTCAATAACTTAACTTGTATTGATCCAATTGTCCATGGCACACTTGCAGGAGGACATCAAACAGCTGTGTATTGACAAGGATCAGCTGAGCTCAGAGTTACGGAAGCTCCACTCGACAGTCGAAGATGCCCTCAAAACGAAGGAGAATTATCGCTCCACCATACGTCAGCTGAGGGAGCAGAACGTCACGTTGGAAGGACAACTGAACACTCCCGAGAATGCACAGAAACCAGGTGGAGCTGTCAAGGTTTGTACACTAGCTATTATAATTATTGTAGACGTATTTTTTCAACTATTCGAAGTTTGCTAGTGCCAATGGGTTTGCAAAAACATGATTGTAAATACCTATTTTGATTTGCCTCATTTGCAAAGATTTTTACTTGCGAAACATTCTGATTTTTTAAACTGCTCTGTTAATCAAAGGTTAAAGTCGGGATATAATCTACGTCTATGTATCCCCTAGGTTCAAAGTGCACCTGTAACTAAGGGTCAGCAGACACTCAGCGAGGTCATGACCCTACGTGAAGAGAAGACACAATTGAAGGGACGACTGACCGATGCTCAGCACGAGATTGACAGTCTCGAGGCCACTCTGAAGGAACAAGAGTCACAGGGCGTGGGCACACTCATAGCTCACTTAGAGGGATTCCAGGATCAGGTGATTACGTACATGTATTATAATAATTAGCTCTACAATTTATATTCAAAGCTGTTTCTATAAAAGTTGTCTTTTACGACTCTTTCATTTTTCTAGAGCATTTCAATGTTACGCAAGCTTCAAATTTACATCCCCTCCAACACACACACACCCCCCTGCCCACACACACATCCGCCCACACACACAGGTTCAGTCGATATCAGCTGACCTCCGACTGACCCAGGACACTATAGCTGTGCTGTCCACAGAACAACACTCTATGATTCACGAGTCATTCTCAATACTCGCTGAAAAATGTCGCGAGGAAATCCAACGAGTTGCCGATAGCAACGGCCAACTAACCAACGCACTAGCCAATGCTGAAACCTCATTGGCTGCTTTGCAAGACAACTACGATAAATTACGCCAGAAAAATGAACAATTGGTGTCCCAGAAATCGAACGTAAGCTCTGAAGTCTCCAAACTACGGTCTGAAATTAGCACTCTTCAAGATCAGAAAAAGATGCTCGAAATTCAGTTGGTGCAAACCAACACGCTGACTCAGCAAAAAGACGAACAGCTGCAAGATTTGACGGAGGAAAAGACAAAAATCGAAGAAAAACTCAATGAAAACGAGCGAAAGTGGAAAAACGAGTTTGGGCGGCTTGAAATGGAATGGGAGGGACGGGTTGCCATGGCGACACAAGCTCACGAACTTTTGCTTGATTCTAAAGAAGTTTTAGAAGCTGAGAAAAATGACATCGAAGGAAAACTAACCCAAGTTGAATTTGAGAATACACAGTTGGTGTTAGTTCAAAAAGAACTAGAAGGAAGTGTGTCACAACTTGAGTCAGAGCTCGGAGGGTTAAACGAGAAATATTCAGTGAAAAAAGGGTTAATCTCTACTGCCCAGAAGGACATTGCTCGATTACTGGCAGAGAAAGCTTTGCTAAAAGCTGAAGCCAAAATCCACTCTAAAATATTGCAAGAAAAACTATCGCAAGTTGAAGCCGAAAAACAACGTGAAGTTGATGCGGTGCAAAGTACAAGCGAAGAATTGAACCAATCACTATGGAAACTCGAACAAGAACGCATCGCTGTACATGCTACGCTGGCTAAAGTAGTACAAAAAGAAGGTGAAATTGATCAGCTAACAACAAAAGTGGCCACTCTTGGAAACGAAAAACAACAGATTGAAAATGAAATGCAACTTTTATCCGAGAAACATTGTCAAGCTCAACAAGATATCCAATTATTGGTCGACAACGAGGAAAGCCGTCAACTTGACAACGAAAAATTGAAAATGACGCTTATGACTGAAATTGAACTCTTGAAAAGCAAACTTAAAACTCTCGAAGAAATCCGCACGCCAGAAGGTAGTAAAGACAAGGTCAATAGTGCATTTCAGCTCGTCCCTCAAAACAGGCAGACGGATCAATTGCTCAAACAGATATCTGCTTTACAACAAGAAAACAAGGAGAAGCGCAGAGTCAGCAATAGTGAGTCACTGAGCTCTAGACTGGCTCTTGTGGAGATGCAGTCCAGACTGTCTGGGTTGGAGGGAGAGAATAAGAAACTGCAAGAGTCTACCAATGGTAGGCAAACTGTGCTTAATAAATAAATAATGTTATATTGAAGTTGGTATAGTCCTAGTACATTGTGCATTGTACATGCAACATCACTTACGTATTTATCTCACACACTACACACACCCACCCACCCACACACACACCACACACACCACACACCCACACAGAGGCGGCCAGGAGTGGTCAGCAATCACTGGAGGTGATGACAGCACTGCGTAAGCAAGTGAGTGAGTTGGGGAGGAAAGGCTTCTATCTCGAGAGTGAGAAGAAACAGCTACTGGATAAACTCAGGACAGTGCAAGGTTAGCATCTAGTGTTGTCCAATCTACGATCTGTATGTGTCCGTGATAAACCTCCTTGAAAGCTACAGAATGCATTTTTTAGTTTTTCAAGGGCATGTTCTAAACACAAGTTATGGGCTGTCAATAGCTGCTGGTACAGTCGTAAGACATTGTATTGAACTATGGCTGGCTATAATATACATTGATTATTAGATCAGCTTATTGATATATTGATATAGCTCTAATTTTGCCCCCCCCCCCCCTCCAGCTAATCTGAAGGTTGCCAGGGAGATGAAGGATCGTCTAGCTTCAGAGAGAATGGTAAAGCTGCAAGATGAGAATCAGGTAAGGATCATGCACAATGTATACACTATACAGTCATAGGTTTTCTTACTAATTACTTTGGTGATACATACCCACACCTCCTATACCCTGTGTGTGTGTGTGTGCATGCACATACTACGTGTATATAATTGTAATACTATTACAACAAAAAACATTTCTGGGTAATTATCAAAAAATGTTGATTCGACCTGCAATTTTATTCCACAGGTGCTTTTGGAGCGTGTTCGTAGCTTGGAAAGTAGCCTCACTAAAAAAATGATGTCAGCTGATCTAAAAATTGTCCAGACAGTCAAAGACAATGATAAACTTCGTCAAAGGCTGCACAGAATATATGCTGCCCTCGACAAAGAGAAAATCCGACAATCAAATCTCGAACAAATCATCTCCTCACTGAAACAACAATCGCGCGATTTAACTCTTTTACAAGAATCTCTCGCAGACATGAAGTCCAGTGTGCTTCAATTGGAATCATCGAGTGTGCTCCAATCGGAATCATCCCAGCCGTCTAACGAGTTACTACGTAATCACTCGCCACCTGCTCTCAACGATAGCGGAAATGGACGGAGTATAAAGTTCGTACGAACAGTTTGCACTAGTTCTGGTGGTGGATCTACCGTCCGTACTGATAGCCCTGTTGCCATGGGAACCCGAGGGGACCAATTGAGAGAGAGGAACGAGGAGTTAAATCAAGGTACATGTACATGTGTGCGCTTTTACTAACCCTTTCTCAACAATTACAAATAAAATTCAAATATATAAGTTCAACAATAATTATTTTCTGTAAGCTTGGAAGGAACCCGATAATTTTTATTGCTCAAAATTAATCTTAAATTTGAAACTTCCTCTGTATAAGCTAATGGTTTTCATTACAATACCCCACCTACACACACACCCCCACCCATACACACGCACGCCCACACACCACACAGCACTTCAGAAGCAGCAAGAGGTTGTACTATCACTAGAGTCTCAGCTAGTCACCATGGGAACAGGGCTAGCGACTCTACTAGAGCACCTGGAGCTCTCGGTAGCAGCCGGTAGTGCTATGTGTGACACCGTGGCAGGGTTGAGAGAGTGGGAAATGAGACCAGACCAACTGAAGGTGGTCAGAGTGTTGGAGCATAAGCTAGAGTCACTACAAGACCAGGTATGTAGCCCCTCCTACTACCACACCCCCTTCCTGATACGCATAATACCACTATGCATAAAGTTATGGCATGTAACTTCTTCAAAATTAATCAATGATACATCTGTGTAGCTTATTTTCCCATTCTCGACTTACCTCGCAACTAAGTAATTTTCTTGAGACGCACATACATGTACATGTACTGTAAGTTGTGTATTTTCCCAACTTCCATTTAATTATACATGTACTAATTATATTTAATATTGTTGCTAGGTTATTGATCGTGAGTCTGCTCTACAAGACATTGAGGTTCAGATGAAGAAAGACTACTGCGCTCAAGACAAGAAGTTCACTTCCCTCAAGTCTCAGCTCATCCAGCTACTAGAGGAGCTGTCTCACAAGGACAACTTCCTACGCACTAAGGTGGGTTTATAATTATAGCAATGCATTGTTCAAAAAAAGTTTACCAGGTGTGCCCTGATATTGGTCATGTGCAGCACATTACCCTCCGCATCCACACTGTAATAATAATAATTATTTTTATATAATAGTCTGCATGACCACCACAATGTGTAGTAAGAGCTAATTCTAATATTATTATGTACTATTCTGTATTGATTCAACCTTCACTAGCTACGTACATGTACAAAGTTGTTTAAATATTCACATGCATGATCTCTCTGAACTAATAATTATGATTATCTACTCCGAAATGTTGTCAATTGCTAACCACAGCAAGTTGCATTAGCTTCGTAATTAATAGTCGTATGAGCCGATGTCCGGTTTCAGTGCGTTTATTTTTGCGGTCAGTTCCAGGTACGTATTTCCTCTTCTTTGTCGGCTTGTTTATCCTGTTCACTTCGTCGGCAAACAAGGCATAATTATCTGCGTTATTAGTTGCATTGTCTGGTTCTTTTTTAGCCAGTTCCAGGCAGAGTTCTTCTCCATAGCATACATTACCATTCAGTTTCTTGTCGAGAGTTGCTGCCGAGTCATGTGTCATTTCGTGAATGAGAGTGATAATCTGTTCACGTTCATTTGTGGTAGACTTGAAAAGCAGTGGACAAACATTAACTACATGTTGCCTTTTTCCTGCGAGAGTGGAATCCACGTGTGCCAGAAATTTTACCCCGCATAGTTTCTCAGGGAAAAAGTTGTATACATAAGGCTTAGTAAGGCCGTCTTTTGTCTCTCTGAAATTGTCTTTCACTTGTTTGAGATTATCTCCTCTGGGATCAGGTTTGCCGAACCACTTCCTGTACAGTGGACTTTCTCCTGTCTGGTCTAAGTATTTGACTGCTTCCTCAAGATATTCATTCACTTCGTTGTGATAATCCTTCAACTTTTGTAAATCAGGCATGGTATGGGTTCCAAATGCAACAAATATGGTAGGGCCTCCAGTTTGATAACTTTCGTGATATTGTTGCTGGTGTTGCTCCCATTGTTCGAATGTTTGTGGAGTAACTATTATGGTTTTTTCAGCTTTAAACTTAATATCCTTCTGCAATTATAAAAGTTTGATGGTATACACGTATACACAAATACATATTTGCCACCATCCAGTTAAATATTTAGATGCTTACTGTTAATATATTGCTGTCTTCCGGTGCTTCGTATTGCTTTGCCTCCCGAGCTGAACAAGATCTTTGTGATGGTTTGTAGAAGTCCTGCATGCATGGATTGCAAGTTGTAGTCATACATTGAATTCATATACCTCCATGCATGTCAATAATGCCATTGTTTAATTTATCAAGACAATTGATACGTACAAAACAATGAGCATACTGTATATCCTTTTAATTATTGTAATACCATTATTTTAGTTTCGATTTGAATCCAATATTCTGTAATTTCACTGAAGGAGAAGAATTCACTCAGATCTCTAGTAAACGTTTTTGTTTCATCCGTTCCTGAATAGAAAATGCCGTGTTATGGCGTGTAATGGTGATTGCCGTATAATAAACACGTTTAAAGTAAATTATTTGTTAGTTCACTTGCCAAAATATTCGTAGTCAGAGTCCAAGATATCTTGACGAAGAGGAATCACATGTTTTGAATAGGGCAAAGGTGTGTCACCACTCCACTTCCACACTTCAACAGCACTGGGCCAGTACTGACTGTCCATCATTGTATTCCATTTCAGCACACAAGCTCCTTGCTGTGTGTCAAGATTTGTGATTTCCAATCTGTAGGAGGTTGCCAAATGAGAATTGACAAAATTAAATATTATAGCTGCATACTCAGAGTGGCAGCATTGATCTGATCACGGGCTTACGTGACTTCAAAGCTTTCAGGGTCTATATTTGTGATTGTAGCACTGAGCTCATTTGTAATCAGACTGGCTTGAGCAAACAGACAGGAGTCGGTAAGCAGAAGCACTGCAGCACACACAGTGAAGGCAGTAGAGAACATCATTTCCTGGAATTTGCTGTAAATGTAACTGCATGGTCCAATCCTTTTATGTAGTCTCTGCATGTGCATGGTGTCATGCAGTGTCAGCATTATTTTGTTGCTAGAACATCCTGTTAGACTACTTCCATGATCTCTATAGTTTCCTGCTCTGTATAGTTATAATTATGTTATAATGGTGTGTTGATTCCATTCGGCATGTAAGCTAATGGATGCGCGGAATTGACTGCAGAAAGGTTTCTAAATAGACTATATTCTGTATATGATAGTGTGTTACAGTCACACCAATATTAAAATTACTATAAGCGTGCATGCAATACGCGAAGGCTTATAATGTGCTCAGCACACTAGGCCTAAAGTATAGGCACTATAATAGAAGTATACACTATAGGTATTCCTTCCGGGTAGACATGAAACTCTAAAGTACCGGTATATATTTAGAAAATGCTTGTAGTAATACTGCAATCTGATTGGTCACTGAGAGGTCCATTATTTCACTTATAGACCTGTAACTGTCAGAGGTCTTCTAAGTAGGTCTATTACTGATTAAGCCTACAGGCAAGATGATGTCAAGATTAACTTGTATGGAAACATGGAATGCATAGCAACATAATACATAAATAACAAATACATAAAACATAATACATGCAAATGCACAAGTAGATATATACGGTTCGTACAGTTTGAGGTCTAGTATCATAAGAGTAATACGACTATGTGTTGGAATAGTGGAAGTTAATGGATATGTTAGAACATGAACTTAAGTGGAATGCTCCTGCATGATCGTTTTTCGAGCTGGAATGTTGTGGTGCACTAACGTTTGACGTCACAACTTGTGAGCAAGAAGAAGGTAGTGTTGGGGATCTTGTCAGACTGAGAGGAAGTGCTGGCATAGGTACGAACGGCTGTTTGTTTGAAGCTGGTACAAGGTCCATACAAGGTTTTTTGCCATTTAAAAGATCCGAAATGTTCTCCTGTTGCTCACTGGAGGTGCGTTTGTAGCTTCGTATGCCTTCGATACTACGGTGTCCAGTGCGCTCCATCACTAACTGTTCATCAACACCGTTCGAATACAGTCGTGTTGCTGTAGTCGCTCGGAGAGAGTGGTTGGTTTTGTAGCCAGGTATTCCTGCTTTTAGACACATATTCTTAACAATATCCTTAAGAGAATTGTGGCCCAAAGGTACTTTCGAAAACCAGCAGTCATCATTTTTTGGTTTTGCCAAAGGAGTGAGGTAGAGAGCATTACTGGGGCGTTCTGGTGGGCAAAGAGTGTTGTACTTTTGAAATAGTCGTACAAAGCATCTTGTTGGATTCTCGATATTTGAATGGTGAACAACTACTTTTTGCTTGTGTTTGCGGCCTTTTAGCCCACCTGGGTGGTTCTTTGAGATATCTTCGGTGTATCGAAGACAGGATCGTCCTTGAGGATTGTCAAAAACTTCAATTTGGCAAGGAATGTGACGAAGCTGACGATGTTCACCTCCACTACGAAGAGCAAAGTACAGCCCATTCATAAAAACCATTGTGTTGAGTAGAGCTGCAGGACAGTGGTCACCTAGCAGCTTTTTCTCCCACAAGAGCTCTTCTTCTTGCATAGAGAGGGGTTCTGCTTGCTTCCGTGTAGAACCTAGTCCAGTAGCTTGGAGTCTCTTCATTTCTGCATCAAGAGATGAGCGAAATTGGGCGAATTCAGGGTCTTTGAAGAAGTCTATCTCCGGTTTTTCACACTGTTGACGAACGTAACGCATGATTCCACATATGAGATGATAGAGTGTGTTTGGAGCGTATTCAGTTCCTTTCTTTGTTCTAACTTCCAAGACAAATCGACATAGCCAATACTGCATTTCTTTCTTGTCAAGTCCCATTAGTGAAGGAACAACAACATCAGTGAGTATTTTACGGTTACTTGCCCAGTCATGCCACAATTTCACACAATATGCAGTGTCATCTCTTGTTTTCTTTGGAACTGACTCAGCTCTAGCCTTAGTCACAGCTTCATCTGTTGTTGGAGGTGCGTAACGATTTTGTGGCACTTGCACATGCATGGGCTCTTCTATATTGCTCATGCGCAGTAACTCTTCAGTCACACTGGATAAAAGGGAGGGGCCTTCAAGTTCTGGTGTTGAGCAGCATCCCCAGTCATGCCATTCCTTTCCCAAGCAGTGCGAATTTCTGCAAAAGTCTTCTTTGTTAGCTCTTAGTTGTCTATTAGCATCGTCCGTGCTGTCCATTGTGACTCTAGCTGTTCCTATAATACAGACTGGCCTACACAGGTGAGTAAGCGCTATTCTAAACAAGTTATAGACTGAGTCCAAGGTCTCTATGGAGTTTTGAGACCCTCAGGCCCTTAGTAGCACCCTCGCTTACTCAGTCTATAACTATTATATATAAATCCAGTGCATTTGAGATCGTGCCCACTCTGTATGTCTACACACTTTATATAGCCCAAGTTTTGTGCACCAGAACAGATCAGCTATGGATGTACCGTATATAGCCAGTAATTTTCGTGGTGCAAAATATTCGTGGTTGAAGCTCTGACCACGAATTTTTACCCACGAATGAAGCGACCTTGCCTACCTTTACCTACAATCCAAGCAGCAACCACGAAAATATTACCCACTCAATATTGTTGAACTACGAATGTTTTGTCCCCCGAAAATTACCCGCTATACGGTATTGTTGTCCACAGCAAGTTGCATTAGTTTCAGGAAAATAGTCGTGTGAGCCTATACCTGATTTTGAAGTTTTTTTTAGCTACAGTTCTGGGGTGTGTTTCCTTTTCGTCGTGTTCACTTCGTCGGCAAAAAGGCATAAATATCTGTATTGCATCTGTTGATTTGTTTATAGCCAGATCCTTGCAGGAGAGTTTTCCATATAGCATTCCTTACCCTTCAGTTTCATGTCATAACTTCCTGCCGAGTCATGCATGAGTCATTTCGTGAATGAGAGTGATAATCTCGAAGACGTGAAAAAACAGTGGACAAACATAATTATGTGTGTCTTTTTTCCAGCCACAGTTGGATACTCCTCTGAATGTACTCTTTATGCTATATATATATTATTAGTAGTGAACATAAATCATACGTACGTACATATAGGTCTCTCTAAACTATTATATCACATGTACTCTGAAATGTTCTAGTTATTGTTGTCCACAGCAAGTTGCATTTAGAAGGAAAACAGTCGTACGAGCCTATATCTTACTCTGGGGTTTTTTTTAGCTTTGCGGCGGTTGACAGTTCTGGGGGGTTTCCTCTTGTTCTTCATCTGCTCGTTTATCGTGTTCACTTCGTCGGCAAACAAGGCATAATTATCTGCATTATTAGTTGCATTTTCTGGTTCTTTTTTAGCCAGTTCCTCGCACAGTTTTTCTCCATAGCATCTCACCATTCAGTTTCATATCATAAGTTTCTGCCGAGTCATGCGTCATTTCGTGAATGAGAGTGACCATCCGATCCTTCATGGTAGACTTGAAAAACAGTGGACAAATATTAATTACGTGTTGATTTTTTCCTCTGAGAGTGGAGTCCACGTGTGCCAGAAATGATTTCCCGCATAGTTTCTCGGGGAGTAAGTTGTATACATAAGGCTTAGTAAGGCCGTCTTTAGTCTCTCTGAAAAAAACGTTCACTCGTTCGAAATTCTTGGGATCAGGTTTGCCAAACCACTTCTTGTACAGCTGTTTTGCTTGTGTCTGGTCTTGTAAGTATTTGACAGCTTCCTCAACATACTCTTTCGCTTTGTTGTGAGAATCCTTTAGCTTTATTAATTGAGGCTTACTATAGTAGGTGCAACTTGCAACAATATTGCCTCCTTTACTTGGATACATGTTGTAACCATGTCTTTTGGAGAGTCGTTGCTCGTTTGCCAGCCATTGTTTGAATGTTTGTTTTGTAGACGGATTGGTTTCTTTAGCTGTAAATTTCTCCTGCAATTATTTGACAGTTTAATGAGATACACGTACACACATTTATTTTGCTATGAATTGGGCTAAACGGTGAAATCGCCAAAAAATACCTGTGAATATATGTCACCTTAATTACTTACTGTTTCTACACTGTTGAATTGTGGAACATTGTGCTTCTTTGCCTCCCGAGCTAAACAAGACCTACGTGATGATCTGTAGAAGTCCTGCATGGATTGCAAGTTAGAATAAACAATTTCAAGAATAGTTATGTATCTTTTAATACCTGGATCTTAGTTTCGATTTTAATCTCGTACTCAGTATTTTCAATGAAGGAGAAGAAAGTACTCAGATCTCTAGTAAACATTTTTGTTTCTTCCTTTTCTAAATAGAAAATGTAATGACTTAGCGATTGCTGTATGGACATACGCTAAAATTAATTACTTGCCAAAATATTCGTAATCAGATTTCTTGATATCTTGGCGAAGAGGAATCACATGTTTTGAGTAGGGCAAAGGTGTTTCACCCTTCCACACCTCAACAGCACTGGCCCAGTACTGATCGTCCATCATTGTATTCCATTTCAGTACACAAGCTCCTTTCTTTTTGTCAAGATTTGTGACTACGAATCTGTAGGAGGTTGCTTAACAACATGAGAATATTGACAAAATTAACATAACCTATATTCAGCTATACTCAAAGTGGCAGCATCGATCTGATCACGGGCTTACGTGGGGGTGCATGGAATTGAATGCAAAAAGGGTTTCTATAATAATACACTGTTTGTGCAATTGTGTGTTTCAGTCACACCACTGTTGAATAGACATGAAAACTGTTAAGTGCCATCTCATGAACAATATCAATGAACTCAACAATAATAAGTAAATGTAGCCTCTTAGGATGAATCCTTTCTTTGTACACTGTGTGTGTTTTTCATCTCTTGTATGAGTCGAGGGCACAACTTCAGAATAGCCTGCTGATCTAGTGTGTGTGTGGGGGGGGAGGGGGGTTAGCAGTCTGTACTGTACTGATAACCGTAGTTAAAGTAGTGCACCAGTTGGTGTTTGGTGCCTCCTCAATAACCCACTGCACCACCGCTGTGTTTCTGCCCTATAATGGAGAAGTTTGAAGTAGTAAGCCCAGCATATACCGTACAAATGTATATACCGTATTACTAAAATGTTGACTAGAATGTTAGAAGCCCTCAGCCACTTGTAGTACCCTCGCTATGCTCAGGATACTAAATCAGTGCCTTTGGGCTTCTAAATCCCATAGACCCCTCCAAAACACAGTGTCTAACTATTATTTAGTAATAATATTAAACTACCTCCCCTCCAGGACCAGTACATATCCCAGCTGGAGGAGAAGCACGTGGCGTGTGAGAGTCAGCTGTACCAGACACACAAGGAACTGGAGCGCTCCAAGAGAGACCACCTCCCACACAGCCTAGTGGGGGGGCAGCACAACATGGCTGAATATGTTCAAGTACAAGGTCAGCCAGGGGCCTTTATAAACACCATCACATGTCGCAATACTCGTATTACATGTACTTTCATTTTACATGAGACGTACACCCCTCACACACACACACACCCTCCACCCCCACCACACACACACACACACATCCTCCTCCCACCCATACACACGCCCACACAACAGGTGAAGAGATCAGTGAACTACAGAAGATGGTTGGGGACTACAGCTTTGAGATTGGCCAACTACAGTCACGACTAGACTCCGCCCACAGGGAGAAACTCATGCATCACTCCAAAACACTAGAACTGGAACGGATGCACTTGCAAATGAAGGAATCAGTTGCCGCGGAAGTTGACTATCTGAGAAAACTGAACCTTCAATTTGTAGAACAGCAAATGAAAAGTACGTCTCTTTAATTACTGTATACACAAGTCTACAAAAATGTCCATTGTAAAATAATTATAAATAGAAATTAACAAGAAAATACGGTATTATACAAAACGTTTTGTACGTTCGGTTATCGTATAGCTCAGAATTTGAATGCAATAAGCATTTATGGTACTCATTTGAAAGCTCTCAATGAGATCGAATCTAATAGTATCCATATCATCACACCTCACACACACAGCTGAGAAAGCTACGGAGATCTTGAAGGAGGTGAAGCAAGCTCAAGACACGTTCAGACAGCAACGAGACGTTGTACAACTAGAGTCCGAGGTACAAGTCACGTGACGTTAGCTGTTAAAATAGTTTATGAACGCACATTACGATAATTATTTAGCCCTGGCAGTATACAAGTAAGTCAGCACATTTACCGGGTTTGAAATGCGTTGTGTTTCTGGCGTTCCTAACTATTCTGAGAGATACTAGTGTTTCTAACTGTTGCAAAATTTTTTTTAAACAGAAAAAGAGCATCGGATATTCAGAGCATCATCTTTTGCATGTTTTTGCGATGTATAATTATGCGAAACAAGAAATTTGCAATAGAAGCAGCCTCGCATTCTAAATTCTAGATTTATGGTAATTATAATTATGTCTGTCTCTCTTTTCTCTCTCTCAGCTTGATTCCAGCAAGTTAGCTCTTCACGAGCAATCACGTAAGATCTCCGAGCTAGAGGCACGATTAGCCAATCAGAACATCACAATCAAACTGCTTCAAGCCGAGAAGGACCATGCGTTTCTGCAGAGTCAGCACGTCAAGGAGCAGATTGGTGCTGGGCGTGGCTTCCACCGCCCACACAGTGCAGACAACAGGAGGTGAGATTAACCCTCTAGGATATGATTAACCCCTTACCTACAATACTAGAGCGTGGGCGGATAATCGAGGCGTAATTACGCCCACGCTCAAGGTTATTGCAGAGGGTAATTGCTAAATCGAGGCGCGTGTGTTGTACCTCTGATATCAGTCCCTATAGTTTAACCCTTTCATTCCTACGCTATTCTGATTTAACCCATTCGTTCTTTACGCTATTGCTAATCAATTTAACCCCTTCACTCCTTACGCTATCCTGATTTAACCCCTACAGCTCCCAGAGGCCAATCTATTACCGCCTGAGTGGGCAGGAGAGCAACAAGGCGCCACTCACTGCACTCTCCAGGAGCAAGCAACATCACACTCCAGCAGGGGAATTCTCAATCCCCTTCCCCATTGGGCAAGGTACGCTGCAAGCTGATTGGTCGTTGTTAGGGAGAGGGAGGGGCTTATTGTGATTGTCATGGTCTTAGATATAATAATCATATAATTATAGAGACAGACTGTTCTGAGAAATTACATTAATTTTTATTGCCTATTTCGTATTTTTCTATTGTGTAACTGTTTGGTAGTTTCAGTGAAATTTCTGGGCCCCCCACACTATACACACACACACACACCCACACACATCCACACACATACCTGCCCACACAATGCACACACACACACCCGTCCACATCCACACACACACACCTGCCCACACACACAAACACAGGTTTCGTGAACCTTGATGAACAGGCTGAACCACGTCAATCACACTTTCAATTGGGGCCAACCGTTGTCACTGACGACGAGGGCTATCCCCATGGCGACCCTGACGTCACCAAGCCAAAGCTCCGTCCAATCAAATTACGGTACGCTCACTAAATTAGTTCACTGTTTTTACTTACTTTTACAGTGGAAATTCTGTTATTATAGTTATTACAATGTGACATCATTAATTTTTCTTTCTTTAGGCATAGACGCACTGCTAGTACCGGGAGTGATGTCATTCCTCCAGTTAAAGAAATTACCGGAAATATTGAAGCAAATGCAATCCATCCATCTTCGTCGCTAGGGAAAGTAAAGGGGACAGAGCAGTGGTTTCCACGGCGACCCGGAAGTGCTGGCAGTACTAGGCAACCAGTGGAGAGCACTTTACTCGACGATAGGAACGAAGGGGTTAAAATAAACCAGCACTCACCCGTACGTGGGCGTACCACATCAGTGGGTGGAGTCCCGTTAGGTAGGTGATATGATATACTTACATGTAGTATCTAGTGTACTGGAACCTTAGTGATTTCTCTGTATAGTACAGTATACCGTATAGCGGGTAATTTTCGGGGGACAAAATATTCGTGGTTCAGCAATATTGAGACATTTCTTGGGAAATATTTTTGTGGTTGCTGCTTGGATTGTAGGTAAAGGTAGGCAAGGTCGCTTCATTCGTGGGTAAAATATTCGTGGTCAGACCTCCAACCACGAAAACCACGAATATTTTGCCCCACGAAAATTACCCGCTATACGGTAGCTATTTTTGAGAACTACATGTATCTTGGCTTCTTCAGATTTCACCAGGATATACAATTGTTATTAGTAACTCTTCGAATGGCCTATTGTTTGTTTAAAGTGTTAGTTGTTCACACGAACTCTGAAAAGTAGCTATTTTGATGTCTTAACTTGTGTCAGGAATGTGCATTTTGTAGCTCTTTGAAAGGACTATCATGTTTAAATTAGCGATTTCCTTGGATGTTAACAGTTTTACGTTGCCTACAGCACACCAATTAGCAGTCATGTGATCTCATAGTCAGTCATGTGATCTCCTCCACAGGTCAGTCCACTCTTATCAAGCAGAAGTTTCCCGAAATCTCTCATCAAAAGTTGGCCAATAAATCGACTGACTCCAGCGAAACTACTACGAGCAGTGAGGACAAATCTAGCCAATCAGATGGCTCCGCGGTTACTAGGAAACTGCCGTCCCTAGAGGGGTGTGGTCAGGGTGGCGGGCAAGGTATAGTTTAATTATTTGCAAATCATGTGACTGCATGTATATTATGTGCTCTGTATAGTGCATTTAGATACATGTGCATTTGTAATTATGGTGGTCGCAGTAGTTCTAAATTATCCACCCTACATCACACCAGGAGCCCATAAATAAGAGATTATGGGCACACACACACACACACACACACACACACACACGCGCGCGCACACACACACACACTCACACACACACACACACACACACACACACACACACACACACACACACACACACACACACACACACACACACACACATACACTCCCATACACACACCATCACCCCCCCTCACACACACCCACTCCCATACACACAGTTGTGGATGCCTCAGCCATTGAGATAAAACACACTCCAGCGCAGGACTTATTTCGTAATGAGAGTTGCTCGAGTACCTCCTCCATATATCGCTCCCTCCTTCCCTCGAGGACTCCATCATTCTACGACGGCAGTGAGAGCTCTCCCTACGATAGTGTAGCTATTGCCGACTCAGTGGAGAACTTGCAGGTGAGTGTCATGTGACAAGAAGGGGTGTGGTTATGGGGAGATTAATCAGGGTTATTTCAGTGCATGAGTTAGCTGGTTAATTGCTTAAAGTGCTCTGTCACTCGCTTGAAGCATCAAGCAAGTAAAATATGTCGTACTTGCACCAAGTATATATTTAATTGCAATCATCCACTTAATATTTGGAACCCACATTTTCACTCATTGTGCAAAATCCTGAAAGAAACCTTGGTCCAAGTCACGGTCTGATGTAGGCAATTGCCACTCCACAACAACTTTTTAGAGGTTTTCTAATTATGCAGATATGATTGTGCCGTTACACAAACTGAGATGCATTGATTGGACTTCACTTTTCATTAATAATAATCAGAGGAGGTCCGACATGTGTGCACGAATCACTACAAGTTCAGTACATTTGGCCTGGACATTATCACGTGACTGCAATGACATCAATGCACTGAACTAGTAGTGATCCGTGCACGCACGTCAGACCTCCTCTGAAACACACTAGTTTAAAAACACACTAGTCTAACATGTGCTTATTGCATGACCTCTGAACTCCAAATAAGTATTCATGTAGTATGTCATGTACCATTCATTTTCTTTCTTTCTTTCTTTCTTTCTTTCCTCTCTCTTATAGAACCTGTCGTTTGGAAACTATCCTTTTCACGCTATACACGTCCCCAAGTACGAGCCCACCTCCTCCAGTGACGATGAATATCATCCCGCCCACCCAACGAAGCGTAAGAAGTCCGCTGGATTGGCCAGTGATGGATCACATGACAACAATAGGCACAAGAGTATGTATCATGTGACATTATGTTAGTCCTGTATGTGTGTGTGTGTGGGTGGGAGATTTTTATTGGTACGGCCCTTTGTGATGCTTTTGGGGCAAATGGTGAAATTATAGCTACTTGATTATAATGTGTAGGACTGTTTACTAGGAAATATGTGAATGACTTTATCTATACAAAAATACATGAACACATGACACCCTACCAGACTGACATTCATTGAACATGCCTCTTACAGTGTATGTGGGATTAGCCTCGATCCCAGGCCGAGTTTTCGCTTTTATAACGGTTAGGCGAACAACTGGGCCTGGTACTAGTTGTCTGCGCATGCGTCAAATTTTCATTGTATATTTGTGGTCGGCAAAAATATTTAATAAATCAATAATCGAAATTTGTACACAGAAAATGCACAGAGTGAGTACACAAAAGATGCACATAGGGAGCTGCTTCACAAAGGCCTGGGGAGTTGCCAGTTGTGCTGCAGCACAATTACAGTGACCCAGGGCAACTTCAGGATGATTGAATGCCTTCAAATTACGTTTCAAAAAGATTTAGCAGGCTGCTGGACTTCTCTGATTCTAGGCCCCAACTCGTAACTCATTGCTTGAGAAAACGTAGATTCTCTTGATGTCTCTGAGCTACCCAGCAACGCTCGAATGAGCAGGTCATACTCCAGTCCTGTGTCTGTGAGTATAGGACAATATTAAAAGAAACCAAAGACGGTTAAACCCTTACCTCAAACTGTCCAGTCTCGTCCGTTAGTATAGCCAAGAGGAGCACTGTTGGGATAGCTGGATATTAGCCATTGCTCCTGTACAGAGAAGTAGACATTTTAAATACGTGTAGATCTATACATATTAAATTTCTCGGTTATAGTGTCATTGTCGACGAGCTGATGATGGCAGCACCAAGTTCTCTAGCTCACACTCTTCACTTGATCCACCATATTAATGATGAAACTATAGTCTACCTACATTCTTGCCAAACATGAACAAGACTTGATAGCATAGCCGGCCATAGGGCCCACACAAAAATATCTGACCTTAACAAGCTTGAAAAAGCTTTATACCTCTTCCCTTGTTGTTCAGTCTTCAGAATAAGCTTCAGAGAAGAGAGAAGCTTCAGCTAAGAGCCATTCCAATCGATTCCAATAATGATAAAACGGGAACTGACTTCTAGTACACGATAGTACACGAATATAAATGTCACAAAAGTGAACGAGAATATCCATTCGTCAGAATCTGACGAACGACTGACGCATGCGCAGACAACTAGTACCAGGCCCAGTTGTTCGCCTAACCGTTATAAAAGCGAAAACTCGGCCTGGGATCGAGGCTAATGTGGGATATGCATTTCAGGGAATGAATTTTGTTAAGTGAGCTTGAAAGCAGAGTCATGTAGTTCTCCTAATAGTAAACATTGTGCTGTCTTTGAGCAAACAGTTAGTATGACACTTTATAAGTGCAATGATAATTTACTACTCTCAGCTATGCAGTACGTGCACTTTAGTACTAAGTCTTGACCCACACGCCCACACACACACACAGATGTGTCCGACAACAGTAACTCATCGTGTGATTCGGACCAGCTACAACAGCAGCGTGGCTACCATGGCAACGAGGTTGTTCGTACAGAGAGCATAAGCATCAGTGAGATGGAGGGAGGTTGCTCCACTGATGCAGAGCAGGTGAGTGGGCGTGTGTGTAGGAAGTTACTGCTAATAATTATGACTCGGCTAAATTAGTATAGCTAAAGTTACGAATAACGTGCTATATTATAATTATACCTACTGTAAAACAGTCATCATTTAGTATTCATGCATGCCATTATCCAATGTAGTTTCTAACATGTCCAATGCAAGTTTCTAGCCCTATACCAATTCATGCAAAACGTACAATGCAAACTTCTAACCCTAAACATTCCCCCTACACATTAATTATGGCTACAGCTATAGTGGCCAGTTGCTATATTATAACGGCCAGGCACTCGGGTCCCAAATGAACACCACCTCGATCTGTAGCCAAAACATTGTTGGGTTCTACGGTATTAAATAATAATAATGAGTTAACGTTAAGTTCCCTGGCCCACACACTTGTTCAGATTGAGAAAAAGATAGCTGAACTACGTAAGAACTTTGGGCGGAAGAGATTTTCCTCCACTGGGAGTGTCAAGATCACCTACTCCGAGTCATCCAACACTTCAATGGAGGACATCAGTCGCCACTGACACTGACACTCCTCACCACAAGCAGCCATTTTGTATATAACTGAGCATGCTCAGAACACGTACTTTATAACAATGAACATTAATTGCCAGCACCCAGTTACCAATGTTATTTTTATGTCCCTCCCATACATAATAAATACTATTATACACGTACATTTTTATCCAACTTGAATTTTGAATTTCGAATTTCAAACAATTGCAATAATTTTGATATGAAAACACGTACACCAATTAAGATTACATGTTATACACAGAAGCGGAGAACTGCATAGGAAGCTGCTGTCTCTGAGGGCTAGACTGTTCCGAGTCCATTCCAGAGGCTCCAGCAGATTCTGATACAGCCTCAGGGTATGGTGGAGAGCTTGGTACCAGAATGGGACCATTCACACTTGGAGCAGGAACACCTGCATGAAATTAAAGCAAGGGTTATTTTATAAAGAGAATTAAGAGCTAGGCATGCAACCGATCATTATAAGACTCGCAAACTTTATACAATATTATAAAATACTAGCTGTTACTATTTTTAGACATTCCAGAATAATTATACTTATTATCAAAGCCATTATAGTAGCCAATATTCAGATGATAATTATAATGGCATATAGTAAGGCTAGAAAGCAGTTTTAATGTTGACCAAGAATGCACAATATAATTATAATAATTATTGCAAGATTGAAACATAATTTTGTCTTGTGTGCACAATACCACAAGGTTGAATTATTGTTACATGATTATGTCAAGACATGTAACAATATTCAGTTGATGTTCATTCAGTTGTGGTTAAGGTCAAGTTCAACCTTATGGTAATGGACATATGCATCACCACAAGGTCACAGTAATGCACATCACCACAAGGTCAAGTTCAACCTTGCGGTAATGCACAAGTTCAACCTTATGGTAATGCACAAGTTCAACCTTATGGTAATGCACAAGTTCAACCTTGTGGTAATATGCACAATACCACAAGGTTGAACGTCACTCGTGCTGGTGCACACTACCTTTGAGGGGCTCACAGTACACACACACACACACCCACACACCACCCACACACCTGGTAACACTGGACTAGAGACTGAGACCACGAGCGGTGTTATTAGGGACGTTGTCGAGTCTGACTTGCTCCCGGCATTCGATTGGTCGCTGCTAGTGGGTTCCACGGTAACGGCCGGTGGTAGTGGAGGGTGTAGTATGATAGGGAAGGCACCCTCGAGACTGTCGGAGGATGTGTGTAGCTCCATCACTGTGTGTGGTGTGGGGTGTGTGTGTGTGTGTGTGGTGTGGTGTGAGTAGGGGTGGTGTGTGTGTGTGTGTGTGTGTGTGTGTGTGTGTGTGTGTGTGTGTGTGTGTGTGTGTGTGTGGGGGGGTGTGTAGCTCCAATGGGGGAAGAGTTACATGAATATGCACGTAGCTTGGTACTACAACTGACACAGAAAATTGCATTGCTAATATTAGACATAAGCACAAAAAAGTATGTACAGCACGAAACCTAACCTGATCGCTTGTATACACAACCAAACCACGAGTAAAGCTGATTGCCATTAATGTACATAATACACACAAGCGCCCACTCACCTGGGCTAGTGCTGAGAGGAGAAGCTGATGTGCTCCTGATGGGGGACCCTGCAGGACTTGGCACTGCCACGGCAACAGTTGCCACGGTCACCTCTTTAGTAGGTGTGGCCTTTTTCGGACTAGCGAGCCCTGGAAATAAATCACGGAGTAGATTTGGAAGGAATTTTTCCACTCGTTCTTGTGTCTGTTGCCACAGCAACTGGGAGATGGCATCTTTAGCCGAGAGATGAATACTTGGATCTGATTGGCTGCTATTAACAATATCGAATATCCCTTGTGTCGACATGACCAATAACATGTTCTTTAGTGACTCTGGGATGGCTTCGTACTGTGTGGGCGGTGTGTGTGTGTGTGGTGTGGGTGTAATTGCACATTCCATCCAAACCTGACACGATGCCTGATGGGCCCCTTCAGAAGCATGCATGGTCATAATTATGAGTGCTGATTCTCTGAATATGCACATTACGAAATCAGTGATTACTGCATGTGTGTAGGCAAGAGAACATATAGGACACTCAATGCTGGTATGAGTGGAGATGCTACCATGCAACCATGCACAACCATGCACAAACACACAGGATTAAACACCACTGTGCTTGAATACAAGTGACTCGTCACAGTTAATTAGGTACACAATTGTGCACATAGTTACAAAGTACACTCCCTGCATATCTACATGTAACATGTATTTGTAGCTTCCAGTATTGCCAAATGATAAAAAGTAACAAGTGTTGGGTTACAATGCAAATTAGACACAGCACGTTGCTATAAGCAAGGGATGGTTATAATCACTCACTAGTAGGTCACAGTTGTCAAGGTGTAGGAACTGGTCCATATAGTCGAGTATAGTCAGCCATAGATCATTGAAGGTAGGTAGGAGGGAGAGAGACGGCAAGTGCTGGAGAAACACCTGTGTGTGTGTGTGTGTGTGTGTGTGTGTGTGTGTGTGTGTGTGGGAGGTGTGGAGACAACAAATATGAGTTCGTAATAATAATTATAGCACTTTGTTATTAAAAAACGAGATCATAGGTAAAACGTGACAATACGAAGAAGCAAAATGAAAACTAAGTGCTCAGACAAAAATTATTACTTAGACTAATCCATAATTATACATGTAGCCTACGTATTTTCCTCACCTTGCAGAGTAAGTTTGATCCTCTGACCCTGGTCTCCTCCACACTAGCCCTGTCTGAGCAGGGGAGGTCAGCCAACAGCCGAGTCAGCATCGGGAAGAATACCTGTGTGTGTGTGTGGTGTGTGTGTGTGTGTGTGTGTGTGTGTGTGGTGTGTGTGTGTGTGTGTGTGTGTGTGTGTGTGTGTGGTGTGTGTGTGTGTGTGTGTGTGTGTGTGTGTGTGTGTAGTGTGGTGTGTGTGTGTGTGCAGAAAATGATAGACTAATTATTGATCTCAAGTGTGTAAAATAGTATAATTATGGTGTAGTTGTGGCTTCAACTAAACAATGTGGTGGTCCCAAATTGTGTCTAGTGGTTTAATTATAAGTGTTGTAGCAGTGGTTAGTAGCCTGAGGTGGATCAGCTGGTCTAAGTAAAACCACAGGGGGCCCCCCCGAAATACACTAAGTAGCGAAATTCTGCCTGGCCACCACATAACATTATACAACCAGACTCTGATACAATTTAGGAACCCAGTTCTCCTCATACACCCTGACCCCCTCTCACCTCTTGGAAGCAGGCTAGCCACTCCCCTGCAGTCAGTACCTGGAGCTCATGTGCTAGTAGCGCTCGTTGTAGGTACGTTATGGCAGTCTGTCTAACAGTGCGACGACCATCACAACACATCCGAGCCATACCTACAAAGGGGGAGGTATTACAGTGAAATGAATACTGTACAGAAACTGAGTGTGCTGTCAAGGAACAACATTGGAATGAACCAACTCTGAATACTATTACTATAATGAGGCAATCGCTGCATAAGGCAATGAGGCATACCTTTCATGTTGTGCAGCTCATTACTTAATGTACACACAACAGTTGGGGGAAGGGCTCGTAACAATAATACTGAATACAAAGGCCCTGGGGGCAACCCTTGGCAACCATACGAAGATTCACGGAGATTGCCGCTAGTCAAGGCTCACTCCAATAATTATGACGAAACTATTCCAAAAAATCCGAAAACTGACTATACACAAAAGGTGACCAAAGGAATGTACTGCCAATTAAACTTCTGTTTTCCAAACATTATACTGTAGTACCGTACCATAAGCCCATCTTGAATAAACGCCCATCCCAATTAACTTCTGTTTTCCAAACATTATACTGTAGTACCGTACCATAAGCCCATCTTGAATAAACGCCCATCCCAATTAACTTCTGTTTTCCAAACATTATACTGTAGTACCGTACCCTCGCGAAAATAAGCCCATCTTGAAGCCTAGACTTCTTGCAGAAAAGGGTGGGCGTATTTTCGCGAGGGTACGGTAATGTATAACCCAACTATTAAAGTACTAGCACCTGTACACACTGAGAGCCGCAAACCTTACTGTAGCAGCTAGTCATTGCATGAGCTACCGTATTACTAGAGAGCATCAAACATATGCAAACTTTGCGAGGGTTGATCAATTCGCAACAATAAAATCGCAAAACCTAAATTAGTATAGTCTAGTAAATACACACGAACGCAATAGCTAGATCGCAAAGGGTAAACTTTTTTGCTGATTTGGCTGAATTCGCAAAAGTTTTTCACCCGCAATATTCTACACACCTTGTAACAGAGGTCTCCATGCCACCTGCCATAACAGTCCCCCAGGCTGCTCTCCCTCTGTCCCTTCCTTGTCACTCGCTGGGGAATATAGTCCACTCTCCGTACCGCTGTCGCCATTAGCAACCGATCTGTGTAGCTCAGCAACAGCTTGTTCGTCGTACACATGAGGTACTCTGGTGTATAGTGCATCCAGCAAATCCAATAATCGCAATGAAGACGTGGCATACGTTAGACTATTAGTCTGTTTCGTAGCATCAGATTTTTTAGCAGCCTTTGATTGTTTTTGAGAATTTTTATCTTTTTTGTTGGAGCCAGTTTTCGGATTTTTTGGAATAGTTTCGTCATATTGGAGTGAGCCTTGACTAGCGGCAATCTCCGTGAATCTTCGTATGGTTGCCAAGGTGATGGGGAAGTTAGAGGGTGTGATGTGAGAGTCTGATCGTACTAAACTAGAGAGCAGTTCACAACATTTGAAGAATGCCTGCAAGAGAATGAGTGTTGTAAATACATCATGGAACTACACTTAGTCTATGTTTACACAATGGGAATCTATATGTACGCATATAGATTACACATACATGTGCATATAGATTACACCTACATGTGCATATAGATTACACCTACAGGTAAATATGCACAGAATGTCTGAACAGAAAGCTCCAAGGAATTTCAAGTATTAAACTGCACAGATGTCAAGTTGGTGGACAGCTTGTACATGTGATAGTCAGATTGGGCATGAGGTAGGTGTTGTAGTGTCCCAACACATACAGCACTAATTACACATACCGAATGCACATGATCTATGTAATGTACCTGTGGTTCATGAACTGGTAGAACAGGTTCTGTAAACAGGTCAAACGAGTTGATCGTAGGAGTATCCGTGACAACCACCCAATCTTTCTGCGTCTCTATAACTGACGAATCAGATTGCAGCGTGTCATCATGTGACGGCTCTGTAGTTTCCACGGCAACCACATTGCTAGACTGTTCAGGAGATATTCCGAGACCAATATACTCGATGATGGTGAATAGAATCGACCAATCAGATCGCTGCGTTATCAGTGATGCCCTAGCTTGTACCAGCTCCGTAATCCCATTGGCCGCTTGTTTGTGCAGGTCTTGTGAGAGTGTGGAGGATGTGGGGGGTGGGAGGGACAGGAGGACTTTGAGAGACGATAACAGCTGTGAGGGTGTGTAGTGTGGGGGGGAGGGTATGTGTATGTGTGTGTGGGGGGGTGGTGGGTAGGTGTTTACACACTGTAGTTTCGAGAGCAAGTATTTTAACTAAGCCAGCATGTTCGTTGCAATAAACAATTGCCAATTACATCCTCGCTATTATACGATTGCACACACACACATCGTACATACCTGAGTGGTCATATCCTCCCTTGATAGTAATCTAACAGCCAGTCGGAGCAATGAGACTACACCCCTCTCCAGCATGTAACCATGGGAACCCGCTGTGAGGATGATCCGAGAGAGATGAGTGGAAAGGTCTTCCCAGAACAGCAACACACGATCCCTGGATATTATTGTTGGGTAACGAAGCGCTAACGGGGAATCCCCCACTTAAAGCTCGGTTACGTAGTTATCAACAAACGCCGTTTACGTGGGCGTCTAATAGGTGATAAATATATATCTACTCGCACCAGGCAGAAAGCTGAGTTTTCGCTTTTATAACGGTTAGGCGAACAACTTGAGCAGACAGTATATATCGCTTGGCCAGATGATGTCTGAGCAAGTCACGGACACTAGTTGTTGCATGCAGTCTGTAGTAGTTCACGGAAGCTACCTGAGTGTAGAGAGAGCTCCTCCATGTCCTCTGCATCAAGAGAGCAACACTCCACAGTGCAGGCAACTAGTGGGCTGCTGCAGCATCAGAGTTGCTCCATGCTGTCAGGTCAGTTGCATGCACGCTAGCTAGCTATGATTAGTACGGTAGCTATCTCTGGAGCTAGCTACTACAATACCAGAGTCATAGAGCTGAAGTTTAATAAACTTCAACTGTTTATCACAATCATTTTGCATTGATAATTATGATGGCAAATCAATGAAATATTAACTGTTGCAGGAACAACAAGCATCTTTCTCCTCTCCAGGTGCACAGGCTGCATCCCAAGGTAAAACATAGCTAGCAATAATATTATATGGAAACTAGTTATGTAAAAAATTAATCATAATCCTAAATTAAAATTTTTTTGAGTAAAAAAAAATAACGTTCATAATTATGATTCTGTGCATGCAGAACTTCATACCACACTATAATTATATCGTAACGATGAATCCTGTGCAGGCGATGTTGCTCTGGACTCTACCCCTCACAACTACACACTCAGAAGGATAGTGACAGGCCTCATAGTCAGAGTGGACCTCTTGAGATTCTGTACACACTAGCAGAGAGCAACCCAACGCCCACCAACTCTAGCACATGCAGGCACATGTTTCCGACATGGAACAAGAATTGTTGCACTTCACTGCACATACCATGTTTTTTTTATGTCGAACTCATTTTTTTGATAATTATTTTGTACGTTGTCATTGTTACAGAAGTGGACTGTTTACCATTATAATGCTGTCAACATAATTTTTTTTTGTCGAACTTGATTATAAAACAATGTGTTGTGACTACAAACCTCCTGTACTTACTTATTTTCCACTGCAACGATCACAAGTTGCTCTACAAAGAACACAGCAGCCTCTTCATCAAACACAGTCCCGAGGCTGTGGTGATGCTCAGGTCCTCTGGAGGCAAAGCTCAGAGCCTTGACTAGCTCTAGTAGAGAATCACTTCTCAAGAACTTGCTCTCTGTGAATAACTGCTCAGGATGGCAGTCCTATAGTGTGTGTGTGTGTGTGTTTGTGTGTGTGTGTGTGTGTGTGTGCGTGCGTGCGTGTGTGTGTGCGTGTGTGTATGCGCGTGTGTGTGCGTGTGTGTGTATGCGTGTGTGTGTGTGCGCGTGTATATGCGTGTGTGCGTGTGTGTGTGTGTGTGTGTGTGTGCGTGGGGAGGGGGGAGGGGGGGTATTTGTTATTTACAAGTGCAACAACAATAGAGTGTCACTGAATGAATTCCCAAGAGCAACAACATAACTGACTAATGCTTGTATATACATGTATAGAGGCCTGAAGGCATTAATACAAGTAAAACAGAATAATTGCAGACACCATACAACAGTTGCTAATGATATTTATATCATTAGCAACTTTTATAGTCCTAGACACAATGAGTAGTACAGTAGCATGACTGGTGAGGAATATTATTAGTAGCCCGCTATAGTTGTAATTGTTAATTATCACTTAGCTCATTATTATTCGCACCCATTATAATTTATGCTATACATGCATGCATGCATACGTATGGCTAATGATTAGGTCGCTTGTGAGCTACAGTAACAGTAACAAGGATTTATATGGCTCTTTAAGTTATGTGTCTTATCAGTGGCAAGCAATGCTAACGCATGTAATACAATAGATTCACGTTTGTGTGTGTGTGTTCGTCCAACAAGTACAACACACACTCAATGCAACCATGACTAAATGAGAGCAAGAATTGAGCTAATTGGAGGCCTGAACGAATTGTTTGTTACAACCCACTAGGATTATTAAAGTCAGGGAAATTAAATATTACTCCTAGTCCATGAATACCTGTATACACTCGAGTGCTGTTTTCCTGGCCTTGATTTCGCTCGGAGTAAGGGCCTTCCCTGATTGGTCATTGCTTAGCAACCAGTAGCTATATAGTGATGAGAGGAGGGAGGAGTCTTGACGTGTGGTGACCTCCTCACGATACAGAGACACCTTCCCTTCACAATGGAGGAAATCTGAGACCTGGGGGGAGGAAAACAGAAAGACTATAATTATCATAACAATAATACCTTGTTTTTGAGATTAGTGCATGTTTTTGAAATGCAAAGCAGCACAGTGATTACACTGTATCATAATCATGACTACATACTAAACCCTAAATAGAGGCCTTAAAAGTGTCGGTACTATAACAACACAGATTGGGTCGAATTCGACCATTCAGTCCTGTGGATACTTCAAATTGTTACCCATTGAAGGAGACATGGAATTCAACTGTTTTTGAATTTTCGGTTGCTAGAATCAGAGTCGAAACTAAGTTACGGCTAGGCACTAATAAAGTATCTATATCCATACCTCCACCATGGTGTCAGGTAGTAGCTTAGCCTTGAATAGTGCCAGTAGACAGTCTAGTAGGTTCTTCCAACCTTCTCTCAAGATGTCCCCATATTGTTGTGCCAGTGAGAACATGGCCTGCACACTCTGGCGTACCTTGGGGTTCACCCCCAGAGCATAGTACAGCGAGCTAGCACTCTGTGCATGAGAGGGAGATTGTTGTCATTATGAGGTCTGCATAGTTATTGCGCACTAAAGGCACAAACAAAATAGTGAGAAAGATCAAATGATAATCAGTGTGCCCTCAGGACTTGTGGTTCACAGCTGTCAGCAATACAACATTAGTGGGGTTTGTTGCTCCAAAAGGAGATGTATTCCATAAAAAACCGATACTGATAAAACACCACAAAACCATATGATGACCATTAGGTAGCAGGAAAACACAAGTGTGGTTCATGGTTGAGTGCACTTCTACATTTTCTTCTGCCAACCAACTTGCTACTGTGCCTACTTGGCTACTTTGCTAGCCCCAGTACCACATAAAAAAATGTAGTAGAGCAGATCTATGCAGTGAATGTACATGTACGACCATTCAACTCGAGACTAAAGTACATATTCTAATGTTGTTATAACTTTGTCATAGTTTACTCAAATGGATTCCTTGTTAAAAAGTGTGGAAAATGCTATTAAGGTGATATGCTCCAAACAGTCCTTTCAAGAAATCTTTGGCATAGTTAACCACATAAAGAAAGCATTCTAGACTACGTCCAGAGGGTTTGTGAGGATGCTGGCTGCAACAGCTGAGATCACTCCACAACCCTCCTCTCACCTCATGAGTGTGCAGTAGAGTGGTGAACTTGCAGAGTGAGATGATGAGGTTATCAAACACTTCCCTCAGTTCATAGCGAGCAGCCACACAAGCGCACTTACTACACACAGGGAGAGAGGAGGGGAATACAGTACTGGGTAACATGAAGAGAACACCTTCAGCTGTATTACATAGTTACTCTATATTGTGCAGTATTCACAATAATACAAATAACAGCTTCAGTTGTATGATGTACATACATGTACTTAAAAATGCCACCTTGGACGTCTAAGCATGCAGGAAGGGGTTAGATAATAATGGAGTGTTACTGACACTTTCTCTCCTGCACAACTTAGTGGAAGTTAGTAATAATCAATAGACATGTACATGTACGTGTATCATTATAAGTAGGGCATCACACACATGTACTAATTGGCCTTAATTATGCATTATTCTGAGGAAGGATATGGTGACAGCATATGGTGGACAGAGGAAGTTTGATTATTGATTACCCAATGATCAATACTGTAGGTTTAATACTGTAGGTTATGGTGACAGAGGCAGTTTGATTACTAGTGCATTTGTATGGAAGTGAGTCAATAAGAAAATTGGCAGGAAATGCACATGCAGCTGATTAAAAGACTGTTCTTGAAAATCAAATCTTATGATCAATACTGTAGGTTTTTGAGCTTAAATAGTGTGCCATCAATCATTCCTAACAGGATATTTGCCACACACACATACCGCCTCCTCACCTGAATCCAGCGATGGCTTTGTCCACAATTGCTCGAGCTTCAGCATTATCAAATACAAAGGAGAGTGCTGCCACAGTTGGTCCCCATGACAACAGAAATAGGTCGTGATCAAATAGGTCGTCTGTTACCGAGAGGAACGTACCCTCGTCACTAGCTGAGCGATGAATAAGCACCTGTGAGGGTGAGTGTAGTGTACATGTACATGTATCTCAGATTTCAGGCTAAAACACACACAAGAACTTTGAACCTTGAATTTTTAAACTTTAGTTGCCAAAGCGTCTCTGTGCTAGACTGAAACTGACTAGACTGTTTGTTTTTGTTGCGATTTCCTGCTGCTTACGATTACTGGTTCAAGAATGATGAGAAACATGAAATTAACTTGGTATGGCCTTAGGGACATGAATTTATTCAACAAACTTCCTATAACAAATGAATTACATGTAGCTGTACGGTGCTTCAATTAACTAGATTATCAACTTGTAAACAGATGTGTGTCAATAGAAGCCAACATACATGTAAGCAATGGTCTAACTATGTTTGATTGATTGAATCATTATTCTAGTTGCGCAACTAGAATAATGATTGAAACAATCAAACATAGTTAGACCATTGCTTATGTTGGCTTCTATTGACACACATCTGTTTACAAGTTGATAATCTAGTTAATTGAAGCACCGTACATTGGTAGCCTCGTTCCCAGTATTGTTCAAGTGTAAAACCAACATGGTTGTTGTTCATTAATTTTATTTTTGATTGTACTATTCGCCCATGTACACTTCCAAGGACTGTATACAAAACACAATCATAACAAGAAATGGGACCCACTGTCATGTTGTGTGTGGTTGCCTAATATTAAAATGCTTGCCTATACTTCTTCAAGTGAATGATGGGACCACCTCATTTTTGAGTGTTGTGTGTGTGTGTGTGTGTGTGTGGGGGGGGTTACCTTCCACTGGTAATTCTCCTTGACTGTTCCTGTGTGTTCGTCCGGCATTATGATTTCCTCTTCTCTGTGTGGGCGTGAGTGTGATTTATTTTCAGGAAAAGTGTTTAAGTCCAAACAAAGGATTTGTATTGTACCTTATACACACACAGGCAGTCACATTCCACACTGTCACTAGTAGTACATGTACTATGCGTAGCACAGTAGATTGTCGTATACACAAGCTCTCTATACACTACACACACACACACACCCACACGCACACGCACACACATACACACATACACACACACACTTACTTTATTTTGTGGTAGACTGAAATGAGAAACTCTCGTGGGAAGTCTAGTTTGTTGTTGGTCTTGCGTTGGTTACGCACAAACTCCTACACACAAACAGGGAAGATCTGCTAATGAGATAATAGTACCCTAGTGACCAGTCTACTACATGTACGCCTGTACAAGTAACATTCTTTGTTTTGCTTTAACTCCCACGTACAACAGCCCTGGTAAATTGCAAAAAAAATACTTGAGGTATAGGCCAGGCTAATCACCTCTTAGGCTAATCGTACTTGAGGTATAGGCCAGGCTAATCACCTCTTAGGCTAATCGTACTTGAGGTATAGGCCAGGCTAATCACCTCTTAGGCTAATCACCTCTTAGGCTAATCGTACTTGAGGTATAGGCCAGGCTAATCACCTCTTAGGCTAATCGTACTTGAGGTATAGGCCAGGCTAATCACCTCTTAGGCTAATCGTACTTGAGGTATAGGCCAGGCTAATCACCTCTTAGGCTAATCGTACTTGAGGTATAGGCCAGGCTAATCACCTCTTAGGCTAATCACCTCTTAGGCTAATCGTACTTGAGGTATAGGCCAGGCTAATCACCTCTTAGGCTAATCATACTTGAGGTATAGGCCAGGCTAATCACCTCTTAGGCTAATTGTACTTGAGGTATAGGCCAGGCTAATCACCTCTTAGGCTAATCGTACTTGAGGTATAGGCCAGGCTAATCACCTCTTAGGCTAATCGTACTTGAGGTATAGGCCAGGCTAATCACCTCTTAGGCTAATCGTACTTGAGGTATAGGCCAGGCTAATCACCTCTTAGGCTAATCGTACTTGAGGTATAGGCCAGGCTAATCACCTCTTAGGCTAATCAGCTGCTAACTTCACTACATGAAGATAATAGACAGTTAGACCAATAGAGGCAGTGGGTTATGGGCTTGATATGTTGTCATAATTGGATTTCGACCATTGTTACTATAGTTACACCTGACCAGGGTTACACCAGACTGAGGGTTACACCTGACCAGGGTTACACAGACTGAGGGTTACACCTGACAGAGGGTTATAAATGAATGTATCTATAAATGAATGTATCTTCGAATATATACAATGTAATATAAATAAAATTATGTACTTACGTCGATAGTCATTTTCTTCTTGATTTGTTTGCTATGAAGATCAGTGTTGAGCATCATGATAGCGTAGGTGAGCACATGTACTGCATCTCTGTTAGCAAACTGCCTACCCAGGTCACTGTCAGCATTAGAGTCCTGCATGTGATGGGTGTGTGTGTGTGTGTGTGTGTGTGTGTGATCATGTACATGTCTGTATGTGACACAGTGCATTATACAGTACACACTTATGACATGCAGGTATCACAATCCCCATTGGCTAAGGTCATACGATTAATACCATTTTACTTAGTCTTGTGTATACGCATTTCAATCATCTGCACTTTTTTGGTACCTCGAGGTACCGTATATGTTCTGAACAGAAAAAAATTATAATTTTCCGGGTAAAATTGGAAATATTTTTATAGAGCATGCGAAGTGTCCGGCAAGCAGCTGCATGCGAGCTAGCTAAGTTTAATAGAACAGTGTGCGACTGAATAGTTGCACTAGCTATCTAAAACTAGCTACTCAAAGCTATCTAACTGCAGCACTCCAAGTCTTACTTGCCGTCTATGAATGTAACTCAACTTTAAAGTATTGTCCGGATATTAGAACAAATGTAATATTAAAGCATTGGAGTGGCCGTTGTATTAGAACAACGAAAATTGCCTAAAAGAGTGTCTGGGATAATTAGAAGTGTATGTATGTCTTCTAATTTATCGGTACGACGTCCAAGCACTAATTTCATATTTCAAATGTTGCAGTTAGAGGAAAGTGTAGATGATTGAAAAACATAATTATACAGACTTAGTTGTGTGTGTAATAAAAAAAGTGTGCTGAATCAATATTCAAGAGTATATAATCATAATCATGCTCGCGTACAAATACTCATGGGGGCATGTATACGACACCAAATGCGCCCTTGGCGTCAGTAATGTGCATTCCTTTCATTTGATGATATGTACAGGTATGGAGATATACTCCACACATGTACTAGCTGCTATAATAATAATAATCTCAATGAAAATCTCTACATAATTATATCCACCCCCAACCTCCACTGCAAACTCTTGGGGTTTGTAGTGCATTCATGCACTCCTGATATTAGCAACTGGGTTTTTTGTAAGAGAACACAGACAGGCACATCTCTCGACTTGGCTCGTACATGTAGACAACACAACACATTATAACCCCCCGTGCATGTAATAAACAACTATGGCTACATGCATGTACACATACCCAGCGCCACTGTTACTAGCCCCACCCCCTTCATAACTCACGAGCCAGTGTTGTGAGAATGACTCCAGTATTCTCTCCACGACGGGGGATTCCCCCAACAGCCTGAAGCTCTCTAGGAAGACCCTCAGAGCATCCACCAGAGCCACACCATGCACTGGGATACGCCTGTAGAGGGAGAGACAGTCACACAGAGTTGAGCTGATTGTGGCTAGCTAGTTTAGTAAATGGTCTTTTTCCAACTACATGTACATGTAATTATGACTTGGATATGTCCAATTAGCTCATAATTATGACCAGAGGCGACTAGGGACACTAAAAGGAATAACAAGAATTTAATTTGAAAGTTATAAGTGTTTTTTCACTGTGATGACAATGAAAATGAAGCAATTAAACATGTTGTTGCCGATTTGTGTTATAGTTATACTATGGTTCTAGGGATTTATGGCAGTAAACCCACTGTTTAGAAAGTTTCCACATGATTTAGACCCTCACTGTGTTCGGGATACTACAACCAGCCCTTTGGGCTTCTAAATCATGTAGAAACTTCCTAAACAGTGTCTAACTATTATTTATCCACCTGGCCATATCCTAGCAGCTGCATGAAAACAGGATATATGCTGTCTCGATTATTGTTTTTACTTAACCCCCATTCACCAACCTTTTCAAATCACAAATCACGATTGTAATTATTGCTAAGTCACTTCTTTATTACACAACACACACCTACTAGACACTACAATACAATCACCGCCCCCTCATTTACTACAGTACAAGCCCCGCCCCCTCACCTGACAAAGGCGTGCAAAATGTCCGTGTTCTTCCTCTCGCCCACGTACTCTCCAATGCGTGCTTTAACAAGCCCTGGATTATCCAATAGGAACCCTGCAACTTCGTTAGGGTTCAAAGGTGAATGGAGCACCCCCTGCTCAAGGAGAAAGGCCACACCCACTTTTGGCTTCTTGTTAAACTGCTCAGTAGCGGCCAAAATTAACTGTAAGGAACACAAAATACACAATAAATACGTGCAAAATTAAAAATTACTTTTTTCTGCTGTCTTATTTTAAGCAGTTCTTTGGGACGAGGCATCACACTTCTCACACCCTCACAGCTTCTTGTGTCGTCAGTGAGTGGGTGTGGTCTATCTTCCCCCAGATCAACTTGATTATCTGAGAGCCCAAAAAATGTAGTCACACCCACGAAAGCACATAAACTACAATCTTCTGTTTTTACCTACATGTATCATTCCTAAGATCTTTACATAACCTGTATACTAACCCAGCTCAGTGTTTAGCCTCACAATGACAACAAAACTCAAACACATAAGCCCAAATGCCCAAACGTAGACTGCCCAAGAAGGCCCAAACACAACTGCCCAGACTATACATTAGTGGGTGTACAGTGCCATAGTAATAATTAGAGATACCTGGTTTTGATTGGTCGTCTTGGTTAGTCACATGACCATTCTCTAGTCTGTCGTTGATGGCGAGTAGAGCGTCCAATGAGAGGAGGTGTGTGGGGAACAAGGCTCCTTGTGAGGGAAAGCAGTTCTGTGTGTGTGTGGGTGTGTGGTGTGAGGAGGTGTGTGTGGGGTGTGTGTGGTGGAGCTTGGTCATAATTTCAACAGAGTGGCTAATTTAAATGCAAAATAGCTTCATCAGATGGTATGGTTTTAGTATTCACGAAGACTACATAATTATGATAAGACCACATGCTAACAAAACAAGCTAGCCTAGACTACATTCTAATAGGTGGCCTAGACCACATTCTAATAGGTGGCCTAGACCACATTCTAATAGGCGATAGCCTCACCACATTCCAACAAACCCCATAGGCTAATCAAGCTAGCCCAGACCACGTGCTAACAGAGCCCATAGGGATGGGGTAATAACACCACCAGAGGAGATTGGACATGTGTGCATAGATCACTACAAGTGCAGTACATTGGCCTGGACGTAATAATTAGCATGACAGTAATGTGGAGGTGGTACCTTGGAGAGTGTTTTAGTGAGTGTCTCAAACACGTTGGAGCAATACAGGCTGCAGTCAAAGTTGACGTAGAGCTCAGCAGTGAAGTGGGGCAAATGACACAACTGTGTGTGAGTGCGTGTGTGTGTGTGTGTGTGTGTGTATGTGTGTGTATGTGTGTATGGGTGTGTATGTGTGTGTATGTGTGTATACACAAGAGTAATGGCTACCCAGGTGCAATAGAAGACTTCCATGCAATTTTTGCAAATTGGGCAACTGAAAATATAGGGTGGAGGTTTGGGGGCTTAGATCAATTCTGGCATAATTTCAGCTCATAGTACTATGTAGCTATTACATGATTGTAGTGTTAGGTGCACAGAATAGCTGTTTAAAACTAAACTGACTACCACCTCAGCTTCTATAAGTCTGTGTCCATTCTAAATAAAATTCAGGAGGGGGCGAAATACTCTCCTTGCCCCCCCCCTCAATGCAGGCTTGGCTATTATTTATAACATGGACACCAACAACAATGTCTACCCACTGTATACAGACACAGCACCCTGTTGGCTTCGACTGTACACACTGCGCTGTGTCTTGATACAGTGGGTGGACTCAACATTGTTAATGTCCGTGTATAATAGGAAAAATGTCCCCTAATGCTTGTAAATTACATGGGAAAAGCTGGTCACAGCAAACAAGTGCAATTTAGAACAGCATTGTCTGCAGCCACCATCAATGGCTGACACCTCCCCCTACCTGAACTATACACTCGAGAGCAAGTTCCTTCTTATCGTAGGTCAGCCTAGAGCCACTCTCTGAAGCTGCCAGCTCCATCAGTCGAGTCATGAACACCTGTGAGGGTGTGTGTGTGTGTGGGCGTGTGTGAATGTGAGGGTGTGTGTGTTTGGAAAAGGGTTAAGCACTTCACTGAAGGACACAATAATTACATAATATATTTCCAGTCTTCAGAGGAGCACCAATTCGTCATTGCCGTTTCGGTCCCTTTAACTTCCTGACCTGTTTTGTAGCTGAATAGTCTAGCTATAGGTAAAATTAAAACGACGCGACAATTTCTAGTTCTTTCTTTTATCTTTTCCATTCTTAGTTCTGTCTCTTTAATTTTAATACTATGGCGATTGTGTTTAGGCTCATGTGATTCCATTATCTGGTATCATCTTACTTCAGGCGTTTTGTGGTTTGTAGCTACATGTACAATCAGGTAGGACCTTTGTAGTGACAATGTGGACCTACCGTTCACGGTTGGACTCAAAATCTCAAATAAATGCCAGTGCGTACGCGAGAGACCAGCAACCAATCATATTAAATACTACTAGAGAGCGAAAAAAGTTGTGAAATGATTTTCCCTTGGGCTCATACATACAGTACATGTGGTAAGAGGGTGTAGTTGGTTCACCTCTAGTTGCAGCTTGAGGTCTGGCCTGCACGACTGAAAGAGGAGGTAGCAACACTTTAGAGTGCGGCTGAACAGGAGAAAGCTTTCGCTGGACAACAACTGTGGAGTGGGCGTGTGTGAGTGTGTGAGAATAATCATCATGTGTGCATGGGCAGACCAACAGTGGCTGTATTATAGAGGGTGGCCTGCTAACACAGGTCCAAACACATGCTATGGAGACTTTGGGACCATTAACCTGGCTGTATTTATTATAGAGGGTGGCCTGCTAACACAGGTCCAAACACATGCTATGGAGAGTTAGGGGAGCATTAACCTGGCTGTATTATAGAGGGTGGCCTGCTAACACAGGTCCAAACACATGCTATGGAGACTTAGGGGACCATTAACCTGACCGGGTAACCTGCTTTTACTATATTATAGGGACACCATAATAGACAAGCTTCACCGTACATATAATAGTTAACCAATTTCCTCGGTTTACTTGTATCTCGACTCTAGAAATCTTATTATTGAGTAAATTAATTATAACACTGCACTGTAATAGCGCACACATGTACGTACATTTAACAGGAACTTGCAGAGACTGTCCTGCACTAGGGCAGTGAGGGACGAGTACTGGCACAAGTGGGTGGAGCCTCTCTCTATCGCCACGGTGACAAGATTAAGTCCAATAGCCACTATGGGCTCAGAGTTATTTCTGTAAGTGAATTGGGTAAAGATCATCAATATAATAAACAAAAATTGCTAACAGCAATATCACTTGTGTTGGTGGGAGCTCATGTGGTGTTACTGGTACGTGTTCCTTTTGATAGGCTTTTCAAAAGTTACTAAATGTATTCTTTAGATTTAAAATTGGACACTAATTCCCGATTTCAATTGTCGACCATCACAGAGAAATTAAATCACTATAAAAAATGTTTTTTATGATTTGGATTACAGGAAAGAACGTACACACACCTACACACCTCACACACCTCACACACTAGCCCTCACTTTTCTGAAGTGTTGATAATGGATGTGAGAAATCGAAGCAGTTCTTTAACACAAGGTAGTCCGTATGGACACAGTGCTCCTGGTTTGTGACGATGGGGTGCTATGGCAACGTTAGTTACACCCCCGTCATGTGACACCTCCTCCAGATCATGTGACTCTTCTTCCGTGTCATGTGATACATCTTCGAGCGCCTGATCACTAGGGGCTTCCCCCTCATCTAGTACGATAATGTCATCAGGGGATTCTCCGTCCAGCTCAGGGGATTCCCCTCTGTCATCCATCACTGGGATGTGAGACAGCGTCTGGAGGTAGGAAAGACAACTAGAAGAGCAAAACAGCACTTGGTTGGATACAAATTCATTGTACTAGTTCTACTGTGCATGACATAATATTATAATTATGTACGAAAGGGAGAAGCACAAATAATATACCAACTACGTAATATCAATACAATAAGTCCAAAATACTGTTATCCCCCACACTCACACTCCACACACCCACACACATCTCCGCCCACTCACCTGGTCTATAACACTGCCTGCATCGTCGATGCTGTGAGCCTCTTCACTGAACTCTGGTAGTCGTGAGAATAGCAGTGCTACCATGGCAACCAACGTACTCTCAGCCTGACAACGGAGGAGCTCTACAGCAATAATAAAATAAAATAAAAATAAAAAATTGATTATAATTATTAACAATGACCACACCCACCAGTTAGTCGCATTTCAAAGCAGATTCTGAAGCATGATTGCATAACTTCGCAGACACTCTCGTTGCTAAGCAACCGACCAGCGGGAGACAGGAGTAACGTGCGTAACACCTCGAGTATCTTCATGAGAACCACCTCGTCATTAGCTGGGTTGGTACCTACAAACCTGCACAGGGGGTGTGGCTAATTACTGTGGTACCTACAAACCTGCACAGGGGGTGTGGCTAATTACTGTGGTACCTACAAACCTACACAGGGGGTGTGGCTAATTACTGTGGTACCTACAAACCTGCACAGGGGGTGTGGCTAATTACTGTGGCACATGTACAGAATGTTTTGTGAGAATGCGAGCAAGAATAAAATCGTACAAATCAATAGGTTACCACCCTCCACTGTGTGTGTGGTGTGGTGGTGTGTGTGTGTGTGGGGGGGGGGGGAGTGTGCGGTGTGTGTGGTGTGGGGGAGGCTATACAAGTACTTACATCACAATCCTTGCCAGAACACAAAGGTTAGGTAATATAGGATTTGCTAATTTGGTTCATTTGAAAGGTTTTTCACCAGAAAAATATTCTAGTAATAATTATGGCTGCTCTAGTGATTAGTTACCTTGCGTGAGTGACGGCTTCTGATAGGCTCTCTACTCCACTGGGGGCGGATGAGTGGGCGGGATCTATGTGGGGGTCATCATAACATCAGTCAATCAACATGTGACAACACAGTTTCAAAAAGGAAGTAACAAAAATTATTGGTGTAAACTATCAGTAATCAGGCTGTAGGTACGTGTAGATCACGATGCACTGTACAACTATTCTGAACAGCTCTATATGCTCACACCTACACTCCCCTCACACACCACACACACGCCCACACGTACCAATAAGACCATAAGCGAGGAACTTGTCCAGAGCTGCTATGGCTCTCCCTGTGACAGGCCCTGTGGTGTCATCACTCTGAATGATGGCACAGAATGGAGCGATGAAGGCACACACGTCCAGTCCAGAGAGACAGTGAGTGTGATGAAGAGTGGACTGCAGCTGATACAGGGACTGGATGAGAGGGTCTTGGTTGTCCTCCTGTAGCAGAGGGACGCGTGTAACTACGAGAACAGGTGTTGTCAACAGCAGTGTAACTTAACTGGTTTACGCCATTAACGGCATCTCCTATTGTATTAGCAATTAGAAATGGGGATCAGTAACTAAATTAAGCATTTAGCAGAGAGAGTGTTTGCACTATACATGACTGTATTATAGACAACACACACAATGACAATACAATCATTGTAACAAGACACTACATGTACCAGTCCATGCATACACACTAGTACACACTGTAGCACATGACACACACATGACCAAAAACATTACACAACCGAACAGTCTCTCCATAGGGAAACAGGCCACAAATCTGAGAAATGCACTAGAGGGAAAGACGACCAACCTCATCGATCATCTTGTCTTTCATACAACATAGGATTGAATGGATTTTGGGTCGTGTATTAATTACAAAAGTTTATTCCGGTATTTTCAAGTATAAGTACAAGTCTAGTAGATCTAGAGTGACTCACTGTTCTAACATGACCTGACCAATGGCCGCCGCGTCGTATGGCCGAGAGCAACTGAGACACCTCCCCCTGCACTACACACACTCCACCACGAGCACTCATCACAACAACCTGTGTGGGCGTGTGTGCATGGTGTGGGTGGGTGTGTAACAAACAACATAATAATGTCCGATGCCATATTGAATACTATAGCTTTGTCCTTAATTAACGTTTAATTGTAGCTGTAACAACACACTTCTTGTAAGTATATAAGTATAACCACTCTCTCATGATCAGGTTCACACAACCCTTACCTATATATATCTAGATCTCCAGTGACTGTGAATATACACTCAGCTACACAAGGCACCACGTTGTATACGTCTTTGATGGTTTGGTAAAGACATTCCACTCACCATTTATAGAGGTCTTAGATCCGCCCACTTCCTCAGTCATAATTATGGACAAGGGTCATTAAAGTAGAAAACTAGAATAGAATATTAATTTTGATCCTAGCCCAGATGTAAAATGGGACACATGAAATTATAAAGGACATGCATGCTACAAGTTAGACTCTTATTTCTCTTTCTTTATTTGCTGTGATCCTGGTCCATATAATTATATAGTGATATTGCATGCATGGACCACTCAAACCTTCAATGTTCTCAGCATGCATCCCTAGACTAGTCTATATAATTAATATTGCTATACTGTTAGCCAGCTTCCATGCTCATTTCATTGATATTTTCCATCATTATTCATATCACACTTTTATCCAACATGAACTGCTACAAAAATAATTTTACTATGAAAATGAAGACTACATTCATATTGAAATAAAATTTAAACATGATATAGACTGTTCCGAGTCCATTCCAGAGGCTCCTGCAGGTTCTGTGGAGAGCTTGGTACCAGCATGGGGCCACTCACACTTGGAGCAGGAACACCATCTGCAGTACAGTATACATGTAAATATGACCTTGACTTTTATATAATTATAAGTGATAATAATGGTGATTCCACATTATGTAATCAGTGAGGGCACTGATTCTCTGAATATGCACATTACAAAAATCAGTAATTACTGCATGTGTGTAGGTGTTTTGTGTACATAATATACAATAGGTATAGTGCAATTCAGCATAAACTTCCAAAATGTTGTTTTACAATCAGACATATAACTCAGCAATGAATTACTAAGGCCATTATTCAACTATGCAGGTCAACTAAGAGGTGGTGGGCCTACATTTTGTATGAATTCAATTTTCATGAATACACTTAACGCCTCACTAATCGATGGATTGATTGAAGGTATGCACTGGGTAGTTAAACAAGTGCAGTCTGTTGGTTGCATAATTCACTAAAGCAATTACCAGGACCACATTGTTGATTCTCTGGCAGCTCTGAGCACTCAAACCACCTCACTGCTTCTGTGCCAGTGGGACATTGTGAGCACTGAGCACACTGTATGCTGCCATCACGGCACATTGTTGATTCTCTGGCAGCTCTGAGCACTCAAACCACCTCACTGCTTTTGTGCCAGGGGGACATTGTGAGCACTGAGCACACTGTATGCTGCCATCACGGCACATTGTTGATTCTCTGACAGCTCTGAGCACTCAAACCACCTCACTGCTTCTGTGCCAGTGGGACATTGTGAGCACTGAGCACACTGTATGCTGCCATCACGGCACATTGTTGATTCTCTGGCAGCTCTGAGCACTCAAACCACCTCACTGCTTTTGTGCCAGGGGGACATTGTGAGCACTGAGCACACTGTATGCTGCCATCACGGCACATTGTTGATTCTCTGGCAGCTCTGAGCACTCAAACCACCTCACTGCTTTTGTGCCAGGGGGACATTGTGAGCACTGAGCACACTGTATTACAGTGTGCTCAGTATGCTGCCATCAGATTTTGCTTCAAAAGGATTCAACTCCTCCCCCGCTCAATTTTACAACACCAAATTTGTTATGCATGCCTTACATTCCATTGCAAACCATTCTATGTTCATATATTTTGAAAATGTCAATGTAGTGAACCGCAAGTCACTTTTAGGGGTTTTTCCTATAAATGGCTTCTAGTCAATCACTGTACACACAGACATCAAAACTTCATATAGCATTATAAGTGGATGAAGAAAATGTGTATGTTCACAAATTTTGCGCAGATGGTACAGAGAACGAGTTCTGACATAGTTTAGGAGTGGGCGTGGCCTAACATTCGTTTAAACCAACCTTTTGTGCCATTTTTAACGCCTTCCATAAGTTATTTTTTTCAGAAATAAGCCCCTACACTCCTACACTCCTAATAATGTAAGTAATCACTAATGAGCCTTCAATGAAGCTGTTGTAGAATACTCCATTTTGGAGTGCAAATACAATTTTGGAAGTTTATGCTGAATTGCACTATATGGACAAATTGAACAATGCTAGTATGTGCATATTATAAAAACTATGGTTACATGGCCCATTGAGCACATAATCAAGTACACCCTCTGCTTGAACATGTACATGTATAGCAGTATACCACTTACACCTCAAGGCACACACACACACACACACAGGTATTCTCCCCATATGCTGACTCTGATTCCCCGCCGAATGTATGATTATAATCTACAGGACTGACCTGTTATACTGTTACAACCAAATATAATGTCAGTCCTGTGGACTGTTATTCATAACGGCCTAGTCAAAAATGGTGATTTTGCTCTGTTTTGCTGCTTTTGCTGACGTAGACAATGATATTCATTGATTCGTGACATCAAATTTACATTACTACGCATCAAAAACCAAGAAAATCAGCTAAAATCACCATTTCAGAGACTGCATGGTCTAGCTCCTGTAAGTTAGTACAGTGAAAAGTATACTATTGTAGTACATGCTCCTCAAAAATCAGACCTTAACTAGCATAAACTCAATGCCTAACACATTTGCTACTATAAATTGTGTGTTGTTGCACTGTACATGTACATGTAAATATGACCTTGACTTTAACACAAGCGATAATTATGGTAAATGTAATCACAAAACTAGTTCCCTCAACTCTTTGTTCTCTAGACAATAAATTTAACAGAACCACAGGGATATAAATTGTAAATTGTAGCATATTGCATGACTGTAATGATATACACTACTGTACCGATTACAGAACCACAAGCCAATAGACTTACCACAGTACAAAACAACTCTGGAGTGAGTGGGATGCTATCAGCTGCCAGCATATAATTATGATGTACAAGCTAGCCCTACTACAAAACCAGCCAATAGACTTACCACAGTTAACAACTGGAGTGAGTGGGATGCTACTCAAACACATGACTAATCAGATTTGCTGAATCTGTGCTTGAAATATTTGCCATTCACTATACTAACACCTAGGTTACAGTGACTTTGGCACGTGGTATGTCACTGTGGCTACAGTATACACTGTACACCGTTGTGTATGGCTGTGGTACACGTACAAAGAGTTGCTATACAGTTTTAGTAGTCCCTTTTACACTTTCTATATGCGTCGAATTAGTAAACTGCTTGCTGTTCGGTACTTGTACACAGTAGGGCGCTACGATTTTCAGGGAGTTTGTTTAACCCTATAATGCCAGAACCACTGACAATGGTGTAAGTGCAGGTATTCTGTACCATTGCTTAATGCAAATCAGTTCACTTGGACACAGTAGGGCCAGACACATGCTATAGGTAGTCTTTAGCCCTGGCAATAATTATCCAGGTATTCTTCCCGATGCTGACTACATAGTTAGGTGCACTTTGCAATTAAAAATGAGATTAAAATGAAACATGTCATGGTGACAATACGAAGCAAATCGGAAATATGAAAGGCATTATAAATATTAGTTAGACTAATCCATAATTTATACATGTAGCCTACGTATTTTCCTCACCTTGCAGAGTAAGTTTGATCCTCTGACCCTGGTCTCCTCCACACTGTCTGAGCAGGGGAGGTCAGCCAACAGCCGAGTCAGCATGGGGAAGAATACCTGTGTGTGTGTGTGTGTGTGTGTGGTGTGTGTGTGTGTGTGGTGTGTACAGTGTGTGGTGTGTGGTGTGTGTGTGTGTGTGTGTGTGTGTGTGTGTGTGTGTGTGTGTGTGTGTGTACAGTGTGTGTGGGTGGGTGTACAGTGTGTGGTGTGTGTGTACAGTGTGTGGTGTGTGTGTACAGTGTGTGTGTGTGTGTGTGTACAGTGTGTGTGGGTGGGTGTACAGTGTGTGGTGTGTGTGTGTGGACTATAATAGACTAATTATGATCTCGTAGAATAGTACACAGAGCCATATAGTTGTGGCTTCAACCATAGATTGAAGAGCTATGCTTCAACTAAACACTAATTAAATGTGGTTGGTCCCACATTGTCTTAGTGGTTTAATTTTGTAAGTGTTGTAGCAGAGGTTACTAACCTCAGGTGGATCAGCTGGTATCTGTAACCACACTGGTAAATACAATGTAGTAGCGAATTTCGACCCAGACTCTGTTTTGATACATAATTATTGAGAAATGTTCTGATACACATTGAGTATATAACCACAGTCTCCCACCAGACTAACTAGGGTGTGTTTACAGGATTTTGAAGTAGAGGGGGAAAAGGCATGCTTTGAAAAGTCACTGGAACATTTGCTGGTTAATTATTATTTCAATAATCTGTTAGTATGTAACAATGCCGGCTATGGACACTCAGTCATACAACTAGTACCTGAATGCAAATTTTAGGGGGGGAATTGGAGCCAGAGGGGGATATATTCCCCCTTTCCCCACCCCCTGACCCTATCACCTCTTGGAAGCAGGCTAGCCACTCTCCTGCAGTCAGTACCTGGAGCTCATGTGCTAGTAGCGCTCGTTGTAGGTACGTTATGGCAGTCTGTCTAACAGTACGACGACCATCACAACACATCCGAGCCATACCTGAACAAGTAAATGGCTAACCAACTCTGAATCAACATTATTCATTTGCTATGATACAGAAGGCAATGAGGCACTACATCTTACATGTAATGGAATTTGCAGGTTGGAAACACACTGATCAAGATAGTGTCACGGCTCACAATAGTGTAGCTATGTGTGTGTGTGTGTGTGGGGGGGGGGGTTGTGTGTGTCTAAGTGAGTAATTTTTGACAGCAAGTATTTTAAGGCGAAAATGCATATTTAATGTACAAGTTGCAATAATGATTGTACAACAATTATAATAGCGAATTCAAGAAAAATTAGACCCTCGCTATACAGTAGTCTAAGCAATCTCTATAATTATAACTATTGCACACACACACATGTACCTAAGTGGTCAGTAATCTAATAGCCAGTCGGAGCAATGAGATCACACCCCTCTCCAGCATTTAACCATGGGAACCCGCTGTGAGGATTATATCCAGAGAGATGAGTGGACATGTCATCCCAGAACAGTAAGAGGTGGAATTATTTGATCAGCACACACACATATGCAGCCCATTTTGATTATATTCATGGCTATAATAGACCCCTACAAAGGCTATAATGTTTAGTCTTGGGGAATCCCCTTAAAGCTCAAAAGGTAAGTACAGAAGTTGTTTTTGTAGTATATGGTTGAAATGAATCATATGGGATGGCACTCAACATGTTTCTTATACCTCCAAAACAAAATTAATGTTCAGGGTACTTTTATCAAGGGTTCAAAACTGTTTTTATAAGACATTCTAATCAAAGCCAAGCGGTGGCTCTAAGGCTAAATTTAGATAATGCCATGTATAGAGTAGAATGGTGCAGGAAGCAGGAAATAAACTGCAAGGGGAAGAGAGTTATAAAAAAAATGCTAATTTGGCGCAAGCAATTGCGAATTAAACATTATTAAAAATAGTAGTCAGAAATAGCCATATATAGCTATATAGTATTGAAAGAGCTATTAAAAGTAGTTACTTGTAGTCAGAAACAGCCATATATATAGCTATTGAAAGTAGCTAGTATAGTCAGAAATAACCACATGAAGTAGTCAGAAACAGTCATTATAGCTATTAAAAGTAGTTACTTGTAGTCAGAAACAGCCATAGCTATTGAAAGTAGTAGTCAGAAACAGCTATTATAGTTACTTGTAGTCAGATCTAGAAACAGCCATAAGATATTGAAGCCATATACATTTATAGCTATTGAAAGTAGTAGTTAGAAACAGCCATAATTATAAAAGTATAGTTACTTGTAGTCAGAAACAGCCGTAGCAATTTAAAGTATAGTTATATACTTGTAGTCAGAAACAGCCATATATAGCTATTAAAAGTAGTTACTTGTAGTCAGAAACAGCCATAGCTATTAAAAATAGTAGTCAGAAATAGCCATATAGCTATAGTATTGAAAGTAGCTAGTATAGTCAGAAATAGCCATAATTATAGCTAGTATTGAAAGAGCTATTAAAAGTAGTTACAGTAGACTCTCGCTATTCCGGCTCTCTGAAATGCGGCCACCTCGATATACCGGCCATTTGGTTTGGCACGGAATGCTAGCTATAATATTTTTTCTACACAAAACTCGACCTGAAGTACGGCCACTCGCTATTCCATTTACCGGCCAGTGCTGGCTGTCCCAAATAACGTTTTCAATGTAATTTTATATGTGTAGTACGGCCGGATATGATGTTTTGGGTGTGGTTTAGTAAATAAAATTGGATTACACTTAAATAGAGAGCAGAATGATTCATTATCTTTCATTATCCTCGAGACAAGAACTGCAATCAGTGATTAGATTCGAGGTAAGGTCTTTTTTAAGCCGCGGCTAATTATCTGAAGTACGGCCACCTCGCTATTCCGGCCAAGCTGCATGGTCCCAAGGGTGGCCGGATTAACGAGAGTCTACTGTACTTGTAGTTTAGAAACAGCCATATATAGCTATTGAAAGAAGTAGTTTCTGACTACAAGTAACTACTTTTAATAGCTATAGTGGTTGTTTCTGACTATAATGCCGAAGATATGCTGTTATACTGTTATACCACAAGACACTTTTTTTATATTATTTACTAACAAAGGATGCTATAAGAAATGGTGCATGGGGCCTAAAAATGACATATTTGCGAGTAGGAAGTTATGTGAAACGTATCGTCATGTTGACAAAACAAAGAACAATTGTAACCTATAAGCAGTAATTATTAGTAACACTAGATCCATGGAGTGTCTACTCACCTTGCAGTGTAAGTTTGACCCTCTAACCCTGGTCTCCTCTACACTAGCCCTGTCTGAGCAGGGGAGGTCAGCCAACAGCCGAGTCTGTGTGGGTGTGGGGATGTGTGTGTGCGTGTGTGTGTGTGTGGATCCTATTCGCAATGCTCAATCTCACTCAGTTGAAATTGTAATCAAAATTCCCAATTACTAACCTCTTAATCTAAAGGGGAGGACTAGCTTCTGATGAAATCCAGAATTAACACTTTTATGGAGTGTAAGTTTTGGAGACTATTAGTTTGTTTCGTGGACGGATTTTTTTTTAGTAAGCTTCAATCTGAACGCCTGCAAGGGAGGAATGGAAGGTTTGCTTGAATATATACAACATTGCATGAGAAATATCACACACGATTATATGGAAAGCACCTAGATAGGACTACCTTTTGTGCAACTCTTTCCAGGCATGTACGTATATGCATGGATAACCAATTCAAAAAAAATAATTACACGTATATACCTGAACTCTTGAGGTTACTTAATACTTGCAACTCTAAAACCCACCACAGAATTGCTCAGACTCATTAACTTGGTGACAATATCTGTGCATCAGGACACTCAAGTCCTGGTGCTCTGCAAAACTATGTAGCTAGCTTACACTACTGTACCGCAATAATCCATCTATAGGAATTGAGTGGGCGTTGCCTGAACTAGTCTTACAGTGATTCGCACACTCTGATAAATAGCCTAGCTTAGCGCTTGTGGTCATCAAACTCGCTATAGCTGCATGCACTGATCATGCAGGTCACCCAGACTAGCTGCTGCATGAAGTCTGCAATAGCTCACAGAGACTACCTGAGTGTAGAGAGAGCTCCTCCATGCCCTCTGCATCAAGAGAGCAACAATCCACAGTGCAGGCAACTAGTTGGCATCAGAGTTGCTCCATGCTGTCAGGTCAGTCAGTGCATGCTCAATTGTAGTCTATATATGCAGTATACTCTCTCTAGACGCTAGCTGCATGGAAGCATACATTTGCATATTATAATAATAATCTAGCATATAATCATCTGATAGCAACTATTTTTTATAGTCTTATAAACAGCATACACAATTCATTGACTGAGTCTATCTATAAATCTGCATTGTAGGAACGACAGCATGAGCCTGAGCCTGAGCCTGATCCGGAACCTCTCCAGTCTGTATTATATGTCCAACAAGGTAAAAGTAAATTTGTTTGTACCAAATAACCTGCATGTGTGATCACACATTTATTGTTTTGTCTCACAGATGTATCTCTGGACTCTACTCCGCACAACTACACCCTCAGAAGAGTTGTGACAGGCCTCACAGTGAGAGTGGATTTCAAACAACACTGTACGCACTGACGTTGACCAGCTTTGTTTCCATGTAGAACTCGTGCTCATGCATCATCAATCCTCAATCTGTTATCCGATCTTTTCCTGTGTGATATAATTGTTCTCTGTTTTGTAGAGTTTGTAATATAAAAATAAAAAGTTATTTTTTAACTTACTTATTCTCCACTGCACCGACCACAAGTTGCTCTACAAAGAACATCGAAACCTCATGACCAGGTTGCGGGAAGAAACCCATGCATCGTGGTTAATTGTGTGCTATGTTGCTTAGCAACAATGACAATAGCACACAATTAACAGCTATATAGGTTACAAGTATATACATCATCCCTATATAGTGTACTGCATGTTTGACATAGCTACTTGCGCCAACTTGCTACAATTAATTCTTGAACACAGAGAGAAGGGGGGTTATTGATTGTGAAAAATAAACAATCATTATTTTGTTGATCAACCAGCAAAGAGACATAATATCATTGCCATGGTTACTGCCTTGTTGCGTCTGTTAACTTGCTATTAATCAAAGAACACTGCCTCCAATCATCTTAGTCATTATCAAAAGAAAGCTCTTACTACAGTGCAATAGAAACCAAGTGGATATTTAGGGCTGCTATCACGTATTTGTACAGTAGGCATACAAATTATAAATTTTCACATTTTTTGAGTATTTTTTCAATAAAATAAAGTTGCTGTAATCAGACCTAGAATGAGTTCATACCAAATATTACCTTGTTTATAGTAGATCTCACTAATAAGGGCTTTCTTTTGATACCAATATAACTTTCTACAACTTGGTATTGGAAGCAGCAATATTATTCAAAACTATTGGTTAAGGTAAGTCGGATTTGGTCTCAGTTAACGCACATACTAAAATAGTAACCATGGTAATAATGTTATAATTATCTGAAAGGTATATTCGTGTTTACAATACATTTTGGAAAAAGTAAGTGTAATAATTGACAAGATTTTTTTACAAAAAATACCGGGTAGTTTTTTTATAGTACTGCCCTTTGCAGGTCACTTGGAAGTTTGGAGCAAATAGTAAATTGCAAAAAACCACTTGAGATAAGTGTAACAGTTTACACAAGTAAACCACAATACTATAGAACAAGGGACCCAGGCCAGTTTAAATTTTGGAACAGAAGATTCAAATCTTTATGTGGATATAATAAATTATTTACTGATTCAGTCCGTATCCTAGGTGATGTCCAGTAATTATATTATATAATTACTTCCCCCAGGCACTATTCTTATAATCTACTTCCTCAGCAGATTTGAATTGATATGATGCATCTTGACAAAATTTGGTACATTGCACGCAATAAAATTCAAAAATGTTGTGTAAGCTTGGCAGTATTGAACTGAACTAGCTGAAGCCTGTAGCTATAGTCAAATTCTTGCTCTGTGCTTTCTCAGTAGTCAAGGCTGTGGCTCAGAAGTAGAGGATTACAAGTAGACTGTGGTGTTGTTGACAATAACAGACTAGTTCAGAGCTACAGTACAGGTAGCTAGCTAGCTAGCTAGCTACATGTACAAACCTTGCAGCTGCATTTAGTGGTGGGCGGGTCTGGTCAAAGTTTATGCATGGCTTCCAGCTAGCTGAACCTAGCTAGCTCATGTAGCTCCACAGTAGTACTGCTAGTTCTATGCCTGTAACTGTTCTAACTGCATAATTCTGAGGCTGTGAGAGCAAGTTTGACTGTCTCCACTGATGTTCAAATGACTGTTTTGCTGTTTTTGCAGTAAATAAATCAGTTGTTGACTGGTTGCCTAGTAATTATGGTTTATAAACAACCTCAGCCTCGGGCTGCTCAGCCTCGGGCTGCGCCCTCGGCATTGGTTGTTTATAAGCCATAATTACTAGTCAACCAGTCAATAACTATAACTTATAGTATATACCTTAGTACAGTTTTCAGCATAAACTACTATAGTTGGGTAACCATGAAAAACTTATCCTTATCAAGAGGAGTTAAGTGGCGTACTATGTCATTGTGGCAGAGAATTGGAGACTGGTTTTCAGCAGCAGTCTGTTTTCCAGTCACAATGCATTATCAACCAAAGTTGTAAAGAATTACTACAGCTCCATATCTGTGGGTGAGCTATGAATATTTATAGGGGTGTCCAAGAGAACCTACTGCCCTTAGTTATGGCTTCAACATCTGGCTAGGTTTCTAAGGGCACAAGATAGCAGGGATTACTGCATGGTCATGTAATCATCCAGCCTCAAACCAGCAGGGTAATGTGGGTATTGTTCTCAGGCTGTTATCAGAGCACTGGCATCTGTGCCTTGGGGCCAAATAATTACCCAACTAGTAGTTTATGCTGAATACTGTACTATAGGTATACCACATAAAGATCTGTTCCAAAATTTAAACTGGGTCCCTTGCTCTATAGTATTGTGGTTTACTTGTGTAAACTGTTACACTTATCTCAAGTGGTTTTTTGCAATTTACTATTTGCTCCAAACTTTCAAGTGAGCTGCAAAGGGCAGTACACTTTTTCTTGATTTTCAAGAAAAAACGGCCTTAACCTACCTAGCTGAGTTATGTGTTCATACGATTGTACGTGTTTATGTGTTTCTGAAACATAAACTTTGTATTTACTGCAATTGCTATGAAAACACAGACTCGTAATAATTATTGTGTACAATTTTATGCCGTCTCTTAGGGCTATATAGACTGTTCTGAATCCATTCCAGAGGCTCCTATACAGGTCTTCTGATACAGCCTCAGGGTATTGGTATATCTTGTGCTTGGTACCAGATCAGAATGGGACCACTCACACTTGGAACAGCGGAACACCTGCATACAAAAAACCATAATACGTACGGTCTCTTAGTACTTCAATAGCTATGCATGGCTGTTTTTGACCTTGATCACAAGATATATAATTATATGTACCATTGCGTGTTGCAGTAGGACCAGACATAATAGCCATACGTAATATCAGGGAGTCTGTTTAGCCCACTGACTAAGTTGTTGAGGTGTAGGAACTGGTCCATATAGTCGAGTGTATGGTCAGCCATAGATCATTGAAGGTAGGTAGGAGGGAGAGAACTGTAAGTGCTGGAGAAACACCTGTGTGTGTGGTGTGTGTGTGTGTGTGTGTGTGTGTGTGTGTGTGTGTGTGTGTGTGTGAGTGTGTGTGTGTGTGTGTGAGTGTGTGTGTGTGTGTGTGTGTGTGTGTGTGTGTGTGTGTGTGTGTGTGTGTTGGAGGGTTGTGTGTGTGTGTGTGTGTGTGTGTGTGTGTGTGTGTGTGTGTGTGTGTGGGCAGACAACAAATAATAAATTATTATAGCACATTGCAAAACAAAACAGATTTGTTTGAAGAGAAGATCGCCATGTCCCACCTCGCTGACTACTTCCCTTATAACGGTATAATTTAATTATAATTTTGTTTGCTCTGTACCAAGGCGGCTGTATTATTTTGTACAGTTGATTGCTAGTATGTGGTGTGATGGCTAGTACAGTGTGGTTTGTTACTATGCATACATTTAAGGAAGCCATTCATTAACCCACTGCACGACTACGATTTCTGTAAAAGATGGTGAACCAACATAACAGAGTGATCATGCAGTGAAATTAAGTATAAACATGCAGCTGATAATTATATTCAAGTAACCATTCCAATCTCATCAGAATTAATTGGTTTTCAGTTTACAAATTTATTGTTTATAACCTAAGGTTGTGAAAAGTGGACCACATGAACTAAGGGCAGTGACTTCATGTCGAAACCAGATTCCTCGACTGAGCCCGAAACGAGAGGCCCAGCCACATAAGGCGCAATGCCAGAGGGCATAGACCCAACGCCACAGACTCAGCCCCGTACTCAAGGAGTACGTGTGGTTGGAGGGGTTGAAACAAAAAAAATAAATTGTGAGAAACTGCCTTATCTGACCGTAGAATTGGGTAACCACCTCATTAAATATTGCTTATAAAAATTGACAAAATATTAATGGTTGCAGGAATGACTCTTACTGTTGTAGTTAATTAGCTGTCTATTGGTAGGCTTCTTTTATATATTCAGACATCATAGAAAACACACAGACACAAACCACGAAAGGCAAACAGAGCCCGGCCTTGAGAGCCGAGAATGATGGGTTAAAGAGTCTTTAACGGTGCACCAACACTCCCCATTCATCTATTGCATTCAGAACAACTAGTATACTGAATAATTGGATCAGGTGGCTTATACGGCACCGGATGTGCACCGGATGTGGAAACGCCATAATTTTTGTTATTTTCCCTAAGCTAACCCGAACCTCTCCCCCTTCAAAATTACATCCGGTGCCGTATATGCCACCTGATCCGAATAATTATTGTAAGCTATTCACTTGGGGCCATGCTGATTGTAAGCTATATTCACATTTGAGGTGATGCTGACATAAAGTATAAAACTTATCTTAGACTTAATATTGGCTGCTGTAATACTTCAACTTAGCTTGTGCATGGCTGTGTACTTGTGTAAACTAAATCTGAACTTAGGGACGTTTAATTTATAAGGACAGGCCTGTATTGTCTGGGCCAGGTTTTGTAGTGGTAGTATCTGATAATGGGGATGCATGGGTCTATGTGGTTCTTCTATAGGTGGCAAGCACAAAACAATCATTAACTTCTAATTTTGGTTCTTAGAATTAGCACAAGGCATTAGTCAAAATAAATAGGTAGTGTGTGTGTGTGTGTGTGTGTGTGTTGTGTGTGTTGTGTGTGTGTGTGTGTGTGTGTGTGTGTGTGTGTGTGTGTGTGTGCATGCGTGGTGTGGTGTGTGTGTGTGTGTGCGTGCGTGTGTGCGTGTGTGCGTGCGCGTGTGTGTGTGTGGTGTGTGTGTGTGTGTGTGGTGTGTGTGTGTGTGTGTGTGTGTGTGTGTGTGTTGTGTGTGTGTGTGTGTGTGGTGTGTGTGTGTGTGTGTGTGTGTGTGTGTGTGTGTGTGTGTGCGTGCGTGGTGTGGTGTGTGTGTGTGTGTGTGTGCGTGCGCGCGTGTGTGTGTGGTGTGTGTGTGTGTGTGGTGTGTGTGTGTGTGTGTGTGTGTGTGTGTGTGTGTGTGTGTGTGTGTGTGGTGTGTGTGTGTGTGTGTGTGTGTGTGTGTGTGTGTGTGTGTGTGTGTGTGTGTGTGTGTGTGTGTGTGTGTGTGTGTGTGTGTGTGTGTGTGTGTGTGTGTGTGTGTGTGTGTGTGTGTGTGTGTGTGTGTGTGTGTGTGTGTGTGTGTGGTGTGTGTGTGCGTGCGCGTGTGTGTGTGTGGTGTGTGTGTGTGTGTGTGTGTGTGTGTGTGTGTGTGTGTGTGTGTGTGTGTGTGTGTGTGTGTGTGTGTGTGTGGTGTGTGTGTGTGTGTGCGTGCGCGTGCGCGTGCGCGTGTGCGGTGTGTGTGTGTGTGTGTGTGTGTGTGTGTGTGTGTGTGTGTGTGTGTGTGTGTGTGTGTGTGTGTGTGTGTGTGTGTGTGTGTGTGTGTGTGTGTCAATTATTAATCACTCACTTAAAATAATCAAAAAACAAAAATACTTTAAGTGTACAGAGCCTATAATTATGATAAACATGCATGGCACACGTTTTCACAACTGATTAAACTGAAAGCGGTTTTAATGCTGTGCCCAGGAACTTATACTTTCCACACACACACACACGCCCACTCACTCACTTAGGCTAGTACTGAGAGGAGAAGTAGACTCGACACTGCCACGGAAACAGTTGCCCCGATGATATATTTAGTTGGGTATGGCCATTTTTGGACTCATGAAGTATATTTAGGAAATAATCCCACTTGTTCTTGCGTCTGTTGCTATGGAGATGGTGTCTTTAGCCAAGAGACGATTACTTGAATCTGATTGGCTGCTATTAACAGTATCAGAGATCCCTTGTGACCAATAAGTTAAACATGTTCTTTATATAGTGACTCGGGGATAGCTTCGTACTGTGTGTGTGGGTGTGTGTGCGTGGGTGTGTGTGCGTGTGTGTGTGGGGGGGTGATTGCACATTCCATTCAGAATGTTAGGCCTACTTACTAAAACCTGACATGGGCTAATTTTGCTTTTAGTGCAAGCTAGGTCATACAGTAGTGATTCTCTGAATAAACATTTGCACCTATGAACATACGAAATCACATAATTATTCCCTCTATTTAGGCCAATTCCTAGAGTGAGCATTATAACTAGTCTTAGAAGTGGGTGGACTGTAGCTAGGCAACACATGCAGGGATATGATTATAAGGTATAAGGTATCTTAATTACTGTGTGTACGTGTTTTGACAGGATGTATGCACCTAGCTTGCACTTGTATAGCTAGGTAGGTTATGAAGGGACCACAGGAACTTGGGTATTACCGGCTGTCAACATACATACCAAAAATTCAACGTCCATACAATTAATGGCTGCTGCATGAAACAGCTGCAGGAAACAGCTAAGTGCAGCTTTGCAGCTCTTTCTCACTCGAAGTACACAGCTGTTAGATAAATGTGGTAGATTGCAGGTTATTATAGTTGACCAACATTGTTGAGTGATGTTGTGCCAGACTGATGTGCACTGCCAGTTAAACCACTAATCACCAATATAGGGTAGTCTCCTGACCAACATTGTGTGCCCCACACTAAAATGCAAGTTAAACCATGGATAGAATAATAATTATTTGGTAAATATTACCAACATTGCATGTTGAGTGATGTACCTGGTTACAACAATAGGGTGTTCAACTAGCTATAGTCATACACCCTGACTCTCTCACCTCTTGGAAGCAGGCTAGCCACTCTCCTGCAGTCAGTGCCTGGAGCTTATGTGCTAGTAACACTCGTTGTAGGTACTTTATGGCAGTCTGTCTAACAGTACGAGGTCCATCACAACACATCTGAGCCATACCTACAATGAGGGGGGGATATTGAAATTGAAATGCATAACTGTACAAACAAGAGTTCATTTGGCATGCAACACAAGAATTAAACGTACACTGTTCCACGTGCTGTCAAAAGCAACATTGGATGTACTAACCAACTCTCAGTTATATAGGCTAGTGTACCTGGGGTTCATCACATTTAGCAGTCACTGTACGAATGTAGGGTGGGAGCTATTATTATATACAGTGTACATTGCAAATGGATTATGGAATTAATGGTTACTACTACCACAAACTTGTGCTGGGTGCACACTGCACCCAGCTTATAAAACTGACCCGAGAGGAATGTACTGGAGTCTGCCTGCATTCATGCCATTCCTTGTGCTCTTCTGCCCTCCACAGTGATAAGGTGTGTAACCCCGTCACTAACCTATTTATAACTAAGTACTACTATAGCACAAAATTAATACTCATTTATTGTAACCACATAATCAAGCAACCTTACTGTGTAGCAGCGAGCTACACACCTTGTAACAAAAGTCTCCACGCCACCTACCACAACAGTATCCCAGGCTCTCCCATGCAAGGTTTGTTTGAATACAGCATTGAGAAGTATCACACATGATGATTTATATAAAGGCCATAATTATCTATTAAGGAGCATTAATCAACAGGTAAATTATGCTAAGACCCCCAAAATTTACCTCAAACTATTCGCAAACATATTCACATGGAACACTGTAACCATACCTTATATAAACATATTCACATGGAACACTGTAACCTATATATAAACGGGTACTAATTTTAGTGAATTTGTAATTAACGCTAAATTAAGTACGCGCTAATTGAATCTTATTAAAAATGTTTTCCCTTTTCTAATGAAAATGTACTTTTGAGAGTATGTCAAGCTAGTCCTTTTTCATCTGTATCTGACTCCAAACTTTCTCATACTTTTACATGTGGTTTAATTGATAAGTGTTGAGCAGTGGTTCATTTGGCTGCCTGTGATTACATTCCGTGACTCTTCTTCTGTGTCATGTGATCCATCTTCAAGCGGCTGATCACTAGGGACTTCCCCCTTATCTGGTACGATGATGTCATCAGGGGATTCCCCTCTGTCTTCCATCACTGGGATATGAGACAGTGTCTGGAAGTAGGAAAAGACAACTAGAAGAGCAAAAATAGAACTGGTACATTAACTTTAACAGCAAGATGACATCATGCTAGTTCTACTGTGCATGACATAAATATACCTATAAAGGGGAGGGGGGCTACAGCATAAAGATACCAACTACGTATACAAATAGTCCATACTGTATACCATCCATACTTTCAAATTACTACCATTCTCACTTAAAGATGCTAATCATTCACAAGGTTGTGATACAGTACTTTTGTGTAACTTGGCTGTAACCACAGTTACGGCCCTTTGCTGCTCACTTGGAAGTTTGGGCAAATAGTAAACTCAACTACTTGAGATCAGTGAAACTGTTTACATAAGAAAAATAACTTCTAGGTCTTAAACATACATCAGACAACTTGGCTGTAACCGCAAAACTTAAGCACATAAAAAAGAGTCATCACAGCATACCGTATATCTTCTAATTTATCGGACAGCAAAAAATAATTATTTTGGAAATTGTCCGGGTATAATTGGAACAGATTTTTATAGAGCATGCAAAGTGTCCGGAATAATTAGAACAAGCAAGCAGCTGCATGCGAGCTAGCTAAGTTTAATAGAACAAGGTATGACTGAATAGTTGCAATAGCTATCTAAAACTAGCTCTCAAAGCTATCTAACTGCAGCACTCTAAGTCTTACTTGCCGTCTATGAATGAAACTCAACTTTTCAAGGGTATTGTCCGGATATTTAGAACAAATGTAATATTAAAGCACTGGATTGTCCGTTGCAATGAAAATTGCCCAAAAGAGTGTCCAGGGTAATTAGAAGTGTCCGATAAATTAGAAGATATACGGTAATCATGTATTCTCCAATGAGTTTCATTGGCATATGGAGCTGTTCCCTGTGCAAAGTCACTATGGTGTATTTGCAGTGCCCCGGACGTTTTTATAAGCGCTTAATGATTATGTGGCTTTGTGATACTAGTAACAGCCTTTGAACTATCGCATGCTGTATGGCTTGTTCATCAGTTAAAGGCCAGTGTGGCAGTGACCACCAGCACAAGATGCCACTTAAGGCCAGTGTGGCAGTGACCACCAGCATAAGATGCCACGGCCAGTGTGGCAGTGACCACCAGCATAAGAAAGGCCAGTGTGGCAGTGACCACCAGCACAAGATGCCACAGGGTATTGTGGTCACTCATGAATATTCATGAGTTTAATTCTGTCAGCTTTTTCTCTTTTGCAGATTCAAGAAGTCTGCTGTACTTACATTGTATGATTATCAACTCTATTGCTATTGTTTTGTGTAAGAACGCCATGATTATGAAGATGCATGAATGAGAAAAGTGGGCATCAAAACCGCAAGTATATAGATTATTTTTTGCGTCAATTTATAAAAGCAGTAAGTACTTTCAGCAAGCTTTATATTGGTATCTATATGTAGCTAAGTACCTTCCAGAGGGCCAGACGAAGAGATATTCGTTGTAAACTTCACACGGGCGAGTAAAAGCTAAGAATAGATGATAAGTATCTAAAAAATATGCTTGATCTCCCGATAAACAGGAGGCTAGCTCCAACTAGATCTTCGTCTGGCCCTGCCCCTACCTTTATTTATCTGATGAATCTTTATTTTTGTAAGACCCAGCCAGTGACAACCAGCACAAGATGCACTGTATGTTATCAGTTGACCACAGTATTTTCATAGCATAGATGCCACATATCGATCTCATGCCGCACATTATGGAACACCATCTATAAACAATGCTCCGTTCACGCATAATCTGGCAATGGAATGTGCCGACTGATAATGTAATTATGGTCACCTAGCTTATGCTTATAATGATATTCATCCTTACACACATCCTTACAAACGCAATTAACCTATCATGTTGTGTGTGTGCATGACGTCAAGAGTTTATGATAGAGAGGAGAGTATCGAACGTAGGCATACTGTACATCAGATGTATGCGGAGAGTAACGTGACTTCCTGTATCTGTCACATGCTTGGAATTTGCACACTGACCAATCCAGTGTAGGTGATGTAATCTATCAAGAAAGTAGATTACATCACCCACATATGGATGGGTTGATAGATTACATCACCCACGCTTGGATTGGTCAGTGTGCAAATTCCAAGCTTGTGACAGATACAGGAAGTCACGTTACTCTCCGCATACATCTGATACACAGTATGCCTACGTTCGATACTCTCTCCTCTATCATAAACTTTTGATGATGTGGTTGCCTAATATAATTATTATGCTCAAAATGTTTGCCTATAGTTCTCCAAGTTAATGATGGGACCACCTCATGTACTCGAGTGTGCGTGTGTGTGTGTGCATGGTTACCTTCCATTGGTAATTCTCTTTGACACTTCCAGTGTGTTTGTCCGGCATTATGATCTCCTCCTCTCTGTGTGGGCGTGTGTGTGGGTGTGGGGGGCGTGAACAGGATTTGTACCGTACCTTATACACAGGCAGTCATATTCCACACTGTCACTAATTACATGTACATGTACATGCACATACATGTACTATACACATCTAGTACGTGTACTATACACATCTAGTACGTGTTAATTACACGTAGTACTATACACATCTAGTACGTGTTAATTACACGTAGTACTATACACAGTACTGTAATAGATCGTCGTATACACACACATCACACAGTACAGTGACGTGCACATAAACCCAACCACACATAAACTGCCCAGCACACATCAACTCCTTTTCCTCTTATTCTCCCCAAAAGGCCCAAACACAACTGCCCAAACTATACTATACATTAGTGAGGTGGAGGATTATTCTGTGCTGGGCAATGAAGTGGTTAATTTACTGATGTAAACAGTTGTACTTATATGACGTAATAACTCCTTAGCAATTGGAAATGGGGATCATTAACTAAATTAAGCGTTTAGCAGAGAGAGTTTGTACATGACTGTATTATAGACAACACACACAATAGTTCTGTGTTTACACCAATTTAACCACATTCACTTGCTACATTTTAGGTGTGTGTGTTTTTTTCTCCTCGACTTATTTCAATCACTGTATTCACAACATGCTACATGTATGTTGTGAATGCAATCACTGTATTCACAACATATGAAAAAAGCTAGGCCTTGGGAATTCCTGGGGCTTCACAATATCCACAAATCTAATGTCAATAAACCGCCCACGCAAATAGGCCTTCCTGTTGATATAAAAAGCATGCACATGGAACTGAAATAATATTTAAAAATAATGCCTGATCAAGTCACAGAGACTAGTTGTTGCACCCAAGCTGCTGTAGCTCAAGGAGGCTATTTTAGTCTTGTGAGAGCCCCACACTGCCCTCAACACCAGGAGAGTGGACAATTGCAAGTATCAGTATGCTGCAGCAACAACCCTGTTGCAGCATGGCATGGACCATGCTTCCAGGTCAGTATGCATGCTACTAGATCTATATGCAGTAGCAATATTAAATGAGGTCATGCAGATACTAAACTACTAGCATAGTTATAAATATTCGCATTTATTTATAGTCATTTAATATGCATGAAAGCAGCTATATACAGTACAGAGACTAAACGATGAATCTGTTGCAGGAAGGACAGTATGAACCTGAGCATGAACTCCAGTCATATAATCCAGATGCGCAACAAGGTATAATTATAAGCATTTGTTCGTACATGCATGCATGCATGGACAAGCTGCATGGGGGTTACTGTTAAGGGCGCCCCCACATATATAGTAATAAAATGACATAATTTAACCAGCAATGTTTAGATTAGACTGGCAAACTTCCTATCAGCCACTCGTCTCAGCTGCAACGAGCATTGCAGCCTATCAGATTGCTCAACGTCATATTAGCCCTGTAATTGTAACCGCATTTACACTTCAGGGGATTCAATGCATTCCATAGTAGCTAAATCTCATAGCAAAATTTAACCACATTATTTATAATGATATTCATATTGGTAGTGTCATATGATCTATACACTTCCGCTGAGACGAGTGACTGATAGGCAGTTGGTCAGTCGCTCGCGCTACACGCTCGGGCGGCTGTTGCCGCCAGTCTACGTTTAGTTCACGTGTGCAATCTGAGACTTGCACTCTCAGTATTTCATTTCGATGCGTGCATCATATGAATTCATTATTTTGTCTCACAGATGTTGCTTTGGACTCTACTCCACACAACTATACCCTAAAAACAGTTGTTACAGGCCTCACAGTGAGAGTGGACTTCATGCACCACTGTACGCACTGAGCAAACGTTATTTATGTAAAAGCGGCTTCGTTCCAGCACTGCATGGTCTTCTATTATTCTATTATTCTATGTATCCGTTTCTTTTCCTGAGTGATATACTTTTTCTTGACATGTGACTACCCCCTTTTGTACAGTTTGTGAAATATATAAAATAAACATGAACTTACTTATTCTTCACTGCCACGATTGTAACTAGATCTACTGTGATGCACTAGCATGTAATAGGGGGTGTGGTCAACAAATGTGGGAGTGGCCAAACAATTTGCGGCGTGCGTAAACCTTCCCCTCCAAACTTTTAATTCTAGATGAAACCCTGATAGTGTATAATACGTATATAAAGTCAAGTAGTGTAGCAATACAGTGCGTCCAGTTAGATTACCACAAATTGTAGCTGTACTTAAATTTGGTAAGAAATGGTGTTGACAACACCATTTCTTACCATTAGATCCCACTTGTGTGTGTTTAGCAGGGAATTATGAGCCATAATCTCATAGTTTCCCAGGGAATTATAAGCTTGAGGGTATAAAGTACAAGTATATATAATTTTTGAATGTACAGAAATGATAATAAAGCTGTAGCTGCATGATAATTAGCTATGGCTGTTCAGTTTTTTCACTACCAGTTTCTATAGCGTTTGCTGGGTTGATGGTAGGGTTCACCAGTATCTTTTCTTGTCTCTACGAGGAACACAGTTCTGGGTCCATTGTCACAAGCATGAAAGCATGTCTTCAACTTGTAGCATTTGTCAACTTCGTCCTCCTGACTTCTGTTTCTATCCTGCAGCCATGTTTCAAATTGTTTACTTCAGTAGACTCCTGTGTCTTTTTGGGAACGACAGTGCACTGTAGCATTGCTGCAAGCTGTTCCTTGCTAGCTAGCCGTACATATCAGAACAGTTTACTGAGAAGCTTGAGCTGGGGTGGGGCTTGAGTGCAGAGAAAGAGAAAGAGGAGGCTGGGCTCATTTGTTGCAGAGCGCTTCCTGCACAAGGTGGAGTCACTAGTTTGTCCATTCCAATGTTGAAGCAAGGCCAATGCAAAGGTTTTTTAGCAGAAATCATCTAGACTAGCTTGTCAGAACAGGACATTTTCAAAAATAAAACTGTTGCTAAGGCTTGCTGCTTTTATAGATACACTTCTTGCCTGAGGCAGCCAATGAAAAGTGGGATCTAAATTAGTTAGCACATGTGCATTCGGTATCTATGGTTATAGTGTCCCTCATCCCTCGGGCAAAGCCCTCGTGATATGGGACACTATAACACATAGATACCCCATGCCCATGTACTATATAATAGTTAGACACTGTTTTGGAGGTGTCTATGGGATTTAGAAGCCCAAAGGCACTGATTTAGTATCCCGAGCGTAGCGAGGGTACTAAAGTGGCTGAGGGCTTCTAAATCACATGGACACCGACAAAACAGTGTCTAACTCATTTAGATACTAGTGCACATCGCAAACTGCTTGACTACAATACAATTACTTGACAACGGAATACTAGGTATACTAAGTAAATATGCAGGTATACTAAGTCCCATAGCATACCTGCTCTGAGGCACTTTTCCCATGTACTTCCCATGTAGATCTTATCAACTAGTGTCTAACTATAACATAGAAAACCTACCATTGCACATTACCAATAGAAAACCTATACCATTGCACATTATACCAATAGAAAACCTACACCAGTACACATTGCTACACATTGGTGTAGGTGAATAATAATTTGCTGCACCACAAACCCACCACGTTATGTTTCCATGAAAACACTTTTGGGTACCGTTGTAGCTTGGTGTAGGTATAGTGGGTAATGGGTTACAGATAGGCCCTGGTAAATTATGTTCTTTTTTCTGCCTATTATGTTTTTGAGCATTGCCCCAAATTCAGCCTATTATGCTTGTGCAAAAGAACCTATTATGCCCCACATTGATGTCATAAATAATCTTTTTCAGCAGTATTTCGTAACCAAAAAATTATCTCTTGTTGTATTGTACATTTGTAACAATTCAAGATGTAAAAAAGGCTTTTAAAACACGTTCAGCAGCAGCAGGGAACCATTGGATTTGCACGAAACTGACCAAATTCACAATTTTAACCTATTATGCTCCAATTATGCCAGCATAATGACCTACCTAACCTATTATGCCCCAAATTATGCCAGCATAATTTACCAGGGCCTAGTTACAGACAATTGCAAGTTGGTTGTCCAGTTGAAGTGCAGTGTCTGAATTGCACTGTAGTAATTTAGGCCAATTAAGGGTGACCACAGTGTTTTGGTTAGAGGCTTGCAAATTTTGAATGTTGCTTGGATAGCTAGCTAGGATCATGCCCAATGCAATTTCAGACGATTTGTAAGGTGGAGGATTATATGGAGGCATTACTCAATCAAGAAGTGGTAGAAACGAGCGGCTCGCGTACTACTCTCACAAAGCGAAAGGAAGACACCTATAAGCTATAATTTGCAGCAAACAAGCCCAGCAAATGAGCGGCTCCTATACTACTCTTGAACAAAGCGAAAGGAACTTTAGGAAGAAGCCAAAGCTAGAATCCCAGCACTTCCATACATCCAGCTCCTCCCCCATGCAGCCTTGCAGCAAAAAAGCACAGCACACTGCCCAAAAAACGAGCGTCTCCTACTACTTTCGAACAAAGCCAAAAAAAAAAACTAGACTCTTTCATTCTAGTTCTGTTATTATAATTACTAGACAAAGCATCTAGCTACAATAATTGTTATGTTATTACATGACTGTGTATCTTCTTGTAAATCACAATACAATGTACAATGTTGTAGTTTGTAGCCCAGAGCAATCTATAGTACCGGTACTATAGCTCATAGTTCCTTGCATCAAATGGGATCTAAGCTGTATAATCATATACTGGGAACATTTCTCCAGCAAATCTGAAATTGCTTTGGACATAATCCTAGCTTAGCCTACGCTCTCCTTTTCTTTTCTTTGTCACAATAGTTCAGTGACAAATTGGAGGAGCAAAGAAAGAAAGAAAGGGAAGATTTCCTTTTTCGTTGTCTCTTCCTTCTTTCTTTCCTCCATTCTTCTCCATTCTTAATTCTTATTGAGGCCCGCAAAGGAGGCTAATCCTAGCTAGCTAATATCATCAGAGACTCAAACAAAAACACTGTGGTCACCCTAATTGGGCTAATTACTATACAGTGCAATTCAACACTGCACTTCAACTGGACACAACCAACTTGCAATTGTCTGTAGTAGCTTTGCATTGTACCCTCCCTCTCAGAGTAATAAAACAGTAATCTAGTTGTGTACAGCTAAGGTCCTAGACTTCATCACATAATCTTCATCACATTAAATATAAGTTGTTTAATGGTTTAGGTTTCCTGACCGTGCATCCTTTATTGGGTCTTATAATTATGTTCACAGTGTCTATAATTCATGATTTACCAGTTTTTAGCTATTGTGTCTAAACAGGCTTACAAAACTAGTTACGGCTGGGCACTAATAAAGTACATACATAATCTATACTCATACCTCTACCATGGTGTCAGGTAGTAGCTTAGCCTTGAATAGTGCCAGTAGACAGTCTAGTAGCTAGGTTCTTCCAACCTTATCTCAAGATGTCCCCATATTGTTGTGCCAGTGAGAACATGGCCTGCACACTCTGGCGTACTTGTATTGACCCACTCAAAGACCCGAAGAATCTGTGGAGTTGATACTCAAAGAGACTTGACACGGTGTATGATGTAGCTAAGAAAGACAGTTGGCAAGTAGTTATAAATATATATACTCATCACCCACCACACAACAACAAAACTGTAAGTTCGTATTAAGTCCATGGTATAAAAAAGTGTGTGCATTTTAGTTTGGTCTCCATACACAAACACAGGTACACGCGTGCAACAAGACTTCACGAGAAGTGAAAGAACTTCTATTCCCTTTTAAGGGAGTACAGTGACAATATTAGGCCCTGGCAAATTATGTTCTTTTGTTCCCCTATTATGCTTTTGAGCACTGCCCCAAATTCAGCAAAAACCTATTATGCCCCACATTGACGACTATTTTTTCACTCAAATTATGCTGGCTTAAAATTGTGAATTTGGTGTTTCGCAAATCCAAAGGTCCTCTGCTGCTGCTGCTGAACGTGTTTTTTTTCTTTCTTCTTTTTACATCTAGAAGATTATGCATGTGAACCTTCAGTTTTGTTGTTGTAGACACTACATGTACTAGCTTACAACCTTCCCCCCAGAATGGAAGCATTTCATGAAACCCACAAAAGAGACACAAGATCAACTAGAGTTATTACTATCAGATCTGCAAGAGTTCTACAAATGGCCGGTATATCGAGGTGGCCGTACTTCAGAGAGCCGGAATAGCGAGAGTCTACTGTAACAATTAACATGACAGTGATGATATGAGGTGGTACCTTGGAGAGTGTCTCAAATAGTTACCCAGGTGTAATAGCCCATGCAATTTAAACATGATACTCAATAATTATTATGTGGCATGACAGTGATGATGAGGTGATACCTTGGAGAGTGTTTTGGTGAGTGTCTCAAACACGTTGGAGCAATAGAGGCTGCAGTCAAAGTTGACATAGAGCTCAGCAGTGAAGTGGGGCAAATGACACAACTGTGTGTGTGTGTGTGTGTGTGTGTGCATTGATGGGTGTGGATACACAAGAGTAATGGCTACCCATGCAACAGCAAAGAAAGAGCCAATTTTTGAAACATGAACATTTCTCGCCATGAAAAGTGGATTATGCTGTATAGTTAGCAAATGAGGCATTCAAACTATTCTTGGCAATTGTTAATTTGTAGCGTGGGACAGAGTATCAAGCTAAAACATTGGAGATGGTAACTATCAGTATTCATGATGTACATACTGATAAGACCATGGGGACATAATCTGACCAAAGCTAGCCCAGTCCACATGCCAACAAACCCCATATGCCCAAGGGCTAATCTGACCAAGTAAACCCCATAGGCTAATCTGACCAAGCTAGCCCAGGCCACGTGCCAACAAAGCCTATGGGGGTAATAACACCACCAGAGACACACAAGTACAGTGTATTGGCCTGAACGTAATAATTAACATAACAGTGATGAGGAGGTAATACCTTGGAGAGTGTTTTAGTGAGTGTCTCAAACACGTTAGAGCATAGGCTGCAGTCAAAGCTGACGTAGAGCTCAGCAGTGAAGTGGGGCAAATGACACAACTGTGTGTGTGTGTGTGAAAGTGGCCGGAGTAGCAACTGAGCATAATTATTTACCCGCTATAATAATAATACGCTATCAATTATTACAACACTGAAAATGCTTCACTGCAGTGTGTACAATATTGAAGCCAACAGAGTGCTGTATCTGTATGCAGTGGGCCGAAACGATAATACAACACTCAAAAAACTGCCTTTGAAAGTTTTCAAGCTCTTGGTGAGATACACAACGCTTCTATATGATGCACAGTAGGTATGGATGCTCAGCACAGCATGCACTAAGAGTCCCAGTGGGGAGCTGTGAATGATAGTAATAACATTTCCCGCTGGGTTGGCGGGGTGTCTAGAGCCGAAACGCGGATCAACCTTTTGGCATTATACACAGAAGTGATTGTGCGCACGTGCTCCGTTTCCCATCCCTCTCCCTTCTTATATCTATCATGGTGCAATTCAGCATAAACTATAGGTACTATAGGAACACAAGCATGAAAAAGTGCTCTGTGTACCTCTAGCTACTTCACGACAATCGAGACTATATTTTCTTTGTTTCCAATTGATACCTACTATCACAGGGGGCATGTGATTCAGTAATGGGGGTAGCTCTGAGATGTATGCTTTGGACACAATAAGTTTCCCGGGCTTTTGCGGGAGTTACGAAGAGATACACGGATGGTCCCAGAGCCACTATGTAGACTTCATTGTAAAACATCACGTGAATCACTTCCGTTTCCAATCCCTCTCTTCTACTCTATCTATGGTTACAGTAATAGTCCCACTGACAATGGGGTAAGTGCACTCACTAGCAGGTCACAGTTGTTGAGGTGTAGGAACTGGTCCATATAGTCGAGTATAGTCAGCCATAGATCATTGAAGGTAGGTAGGAGGGAGAGAGACGGCAAGTGCTGGAGAAACACCTGTGTGTGTGTGTGTGTGTGTGTGTGTGTGTGTGTGTGTGTGTGTGTGTGTGTGTGTGTGTGTGTGTGTGTGTGTGTGTGTGTGTGTGTGTGTGTGTGTGTGTGTGTGTGTGTGTGTGTGTGTGTGTGTGTGTGTGTGTGTGTGTGTGTGTGTGTGTGTGCATGTGGTGTGTGTGTGTGTGTGTGTGTGTGTGTGTGTGTGTGTGTGTGTGTGTGTGTGTGGGCGGTGTGTGTGTGTGTGTGTGTGTGTGTGTGTGTGTGTGTGTGTGTGTGTGTGTGTGTGCGCGCGCGCGTGTGTGTGTGTGTGTGTGTGTGTGTGTGTGCATGTGTGTGTGTGTGTGTGGTGTGCATGTGTGTGTGTGCATTGATGGGTGTGGATACAAGAGTAATGGCTACCCAACAGCAAAGAAAGAGCCAATTTTTGAAACATGAACATTTCTCGCCATGAAAAGTGGATTATGCTGTATATAGTTAGCAAATGAGGCATTCAAACTATTCTTGGTAATTGTTAATTTGTAGCGTGGGACAGAGTATCAAGCTAAAACATTGGAGATGGTAACTATCAGTATTCATGATGTACATACTGATAAGATCATGGGGACACAAAGCTAGCCCAGTCCACATGCCAACAAACCCCGTATGCCCATGGGCTAATCTGACCAAGTAAACCCCATAGGCTAATCTGACCAAGCTAGCTCAGGCCACATGCCAACAAGGCCTATGGGGGTAATAACACCACCAGAGACACACAAGTACAGTGTATTGGCCTGGACGAACATGACAGTGATGAGGAGGTGGTACCTTGGAGAGTGTTTTAGTGAGTGTCTCAAACACGTTGGAGCAATACAGGCTGCAGTCAAAGTTGACGTAGAGCTCAGCAGTGAAGTGGGGCAAATGACACAACTGTGTGTGTGTGTGTGTGTGTGTGTGAAAGTGGCCGGAGTAGCAACTGAGCATAATTATTTACCCGCTATAATAATAATACGCTATCAATTATTACAACACTGCTTCACTGCAGTGTGTACAGTCAATATTGAAGCCAACAGAGTGCTGTATCTGTATGCAGTGGGTTGACCCAACACAGCTGACCATTGTAAAGGTGCACAACGCAATCATGATACGACTGTATACATTGGTATGCTTGACAAGTGCACAGGCTGCTTTCACATTGTAAACCACAAAAATAGTAAACATTACAAACCAATGGCTGCTACAGGTTGTACTTGACCTTATCGTAATATCTGTAAGTCTTAGATCTTAAGGCGTTTCTAAAACAGCTTCAAGAAGAACAATTTCATCTCTAGCACTTAGTCTTTTAGTAGTAGTTTTGTGGTACCCTAGCTTGAATGTTTTCAACTGTACTAATTTCCTCACCGTCCTGCATATATACAGTAGTAGGGTTCACATTGAGATATTCAGCTATTGTTTTGTAAGATAACCAAGGTCACACCTCTGGTGTATCATCAAATTCCTCCTTGCCTGTAGCAGCCTGTGGTTTGCATGTTTACTATTTGTGATTTACTACGTGATACCAGCTTGTTGCAAAGGTGCATAAAAGCACTGTACCAATGTATACTAATACTGACAAGGCTCTTGTCAGTATTAGCATAGATTGAATAGAGAGAGGGATTGGAAACGAAAGTAGCGTCACGTGACATTTTACATTGAATTTGCAGCATGGCACCAGAGAGCCTTTGATGTCAATCCGTGTTGTTACGGTTGCTCAACACGCGGGAAACAATATTTCATGAATTATGATCACTACAAGATATTCAGAGCCCCCTAAAACGCCATTCTCATGCCCCCTAAAGGTGAGCATCAGTTGGAAAAGATTTTTGACTTTTGTGAAGAGAGCTAGAGGTACAAAACACGCTATATGAGATCTTTATGTACCTAGAATGCTTCTAATAATTTTTTTAGCTAAGACAGTGCAACTCATCGGTGTACTGTGTCCCATAATTATGGTCTCAAGTGTCAGTTGGAAGTGCAAGTTTTAGTAGTATAATCTAGCAGACAGTCAAGGTACTAGATTTTACCAACGTTAGATACACAGCCTCGATTAAAACCCGGCGTAACGCGGATATAATTCGAGGTAACTTCTGTTTCCAATCCCTCTCCCTATTCGGTATTCGTACAGTCGTATCATAATATCAGTATAATATCAGTACTAATACTGACAAGAGGCTCTGTATCATTTTTCATGACAAATTATACACAGTAGGGCCATACATAATTATAATAATATCTAGATTTACACCATATAATTATTATATCTTTTACCGACGGATTTTTGATAGGTCATATCGACAGCTTGATTGAGTTTTGGCTGCCTTGGTCACCTCATTATGGCACATGCTAAACAAGAGTAGATATAGATAGGAGTCTATCTATGATAAGAGCAGTGTCGAATCTTTCCAGTATCTATATGTCTTCATGTAGTCTTAGCTAATTACCATGCCTTTCTTGTTACCATCCATGTAACGTAAATAGGAGGAGATGGTGCAGCCATAGATGATACAGTACTGACGTGGATGTGAAACGGCCTAGTATCCGGAGGGGTCCACGGGAATTGTCTGAAGCTATCATAGTAACGAGCAAATTATGTCAGAAACCTTGTAACTGTCATATTTGTATAGCAACCAGAGCGTAGAAAACAGTGTTCTGTGTCTGTGAAGCCGTGAAAGTGACCTGCACACATTGATATTTGCATTGGGCTTGCAGGTAAGACTAGTTTCTCTAAGCTTACGAGTGAATATCATATTTTAGTATACATTTTCCTGTAAAAATGCTTTGTGTGAGATTATTGGCTTGGACAATAACTATTTAAGTTACCATTCAGTAGTAATACTTGAAGTACATTGTAAACTGCGAGGAGAATCTATGTTTGACAACTGTTATGAAAGTTTAAGTGCTGTACAAAGGCCTAAAGCATGAGTTGGTTGCACTTTTTGTGTGAGATTATTTCCAAACCTGTTGAACCTACTTTTTGCATATTTTGCTAATGAAAACCTTCATGTATTGATGCAGCAGGAGAATCTATTAACTAAGCATACAGTCAAGCTATTGAAAAAATACAGCCTCAAGAAAAAATATGTAAAATCCATGTAGTATAAGTTACTGTTACAGTATAATGATAATAATTAATTTTTTTGGTATAATTATAGCTGAAAATAATTATTTATTCAGACCATGTTATAATTCAGAGAACATGAGTGATAACCCCAATTATCACATGAAGCGTAAGAAAGGAACAAGGTCAAACTTTTACAGGAAAAAAAATGTTGAAAGAAAACAACGTCAGCAAGCACTGATAGACCCTGACAACGATTTGCACGACACGAGTAGCAACTCTCAAGTACGCCTCAACGTTTTACTTCCACCACAATGGCATGATGTAAGCAACAGTACATCTCGAGGCGTTGCTGCTCAGTATGGTAAGATGGAGATGGGGCCCGATGATGTCATTCAAGCTACAAGGTCCGTACTGCTGCATGAAGACAAAAGATGGTCGGTATATGTGCTTGGAAAAAAAGTTTCAGAATCATGCCTTATACTGAAAGATCAACCTCCTCAAATCGCCAGTGCCCACGAGCTATCACTCATTATCAAGCTTGTGGATGACGCCTCACTGTGCCCAGGTAATCCAGAAGAACAATATGCAATACTTTGTCGCCAACGAATTAGGCGAGGTGAAAACATTAGCATCGATAATTCTACGATTATTAATCAAGGAATACTATACGAGAGCACAGCAAGAAAGGATGATTGCGAGCTGCTTATTCATCGAACTGCAGTGACAGGCCTGTACCCAGCACCACAACGCTGCACCAGCTGTAATTCATTCCGAGGAACACTGCGTGTAGCAATGTCTCGCCAGAAGCAAAGCATTGACCATGAGATCGACCATACTTCAACAACTAGTCACACCACGTTTGCTAGCCTCAACCCTAAAGACAAGGACACCCGATTGAGAAATCTGCAGCAGAGTTTGAAGGTATATTCCTATTTTGCATAACAATTATAATTATATACATGTATATAGATGACAAAACGGATGGTCAAACGACTTGAAGTCAACGTCATTAGCTTGATGGAGAAGGAAGCAATTCCCCTGCTAGAGACCGACAATGCGGACATTTCAACAATTACAAGCGAATTGAACTCATTGGTTGCCGAGAAGTTTGCTCCCGAATCTCCCCAGAGAGTATTTTGGGACCAACAAAGGCAATATAACAGCCTGAAAGACAAGCGGCAGATGAGATGGCACCCTCTAGTGATCAGATTTGCACTAAATTTGAAGTACATGTCCTCCTCTGCCTACAATGCTGTTGCACGTGGTGGGGTGATAAACCTTCCTTCAGAAAGAACGCTTTCTGATTATACTCATTGGACATCACCACACACGGGTGTGCAACTGGAGTTCATTGAGGAGTTCAAGCGTCTTGTAGAAGAAGAAGTCAAATGCGGCCAATATCACTGTGCTTTATCTATGGATGAAATGAAAATTAAGAGTGGTCTTGTCTTCAACAAGCATACTGGCGGTTTATGTGGGTTTATTGACCTTGGCAGTGCTAATAGAGATATCGAGTATGCAGTTAGTGATCACGAGCAAGATGCCAAGCTAGCGGAACAAGCATTTGTTTTTCTAGTTCGAGCTGTATTCAAACCTTCACTGTCTATGTCAATAGCCCACTACTTTACAACTAACTTGAAAGGTAACAAGTTCATTCCATGCACTGCCAGTTGATGTATACCATTATGTTACTTTCAGGAGAGCAGATATTCCCTTTGGTGTGGGATGTGGTCGAATCTCTCGAAATGTACGATATACCGGTAGTATCTCTCACGAGTGATGGGGCAAAACCAAACCGGCGATTCTATCGCATGTGCCAGGATTCGGAGAAAAGAGTCAGCGTACCACACAAGACCACCAACCCATACAGAGTTGACTCAGAGCTTTTCTTTTTCTGCGATGCACCTCACCTTCTGAAGACAGCTAGAAACTGCTTCAGTAATTCGTTTTCACACTCAAAAAGCCGGGCAATGCAGGTAACTATATATAGATTTAATGACTTCTCGAATACTGTTACTTATTTTTGATTTCAGAAATGTGGGCAGACGATCAGCTGGAAGTGGATCGAGAGCCTATACCTAATGGAGACTACAACCAGTACACCAGGGGTTCGATTGTGCCACAAATTGTCAAGGAATCATGTGTGGTTGAACTCATTCACACGAATGAGAGTGCACCTAGCAGCCCAGGTATACGTTTTGTCCCACAACAATTATTTTATCCCTAATAAAATTATATTTATATAGGTTATGAGTGAAAGTGTTGCATGTGCGCTGCAAATGATTAACAGTGATGGTACGCAGCAAACCCGGCTGTTCATCAGGATGATCGATAAGTTCTTCGACCTCCTGAATGTTAAAGGACCACTAATAGGCAAGCTAAAACGAAAAGAGAATTCGTTACCATTTAAAAAGGCAACAGATGAGAGATTTAAGGTTAATATTTTTTTTACATGCATGCATGTCATTGTCTATAATTGTGACAATGAACTCATAAAAATAATTATTTAATAGTGGCTAACAGATGATTTTCTTGGATACCTTGCTGAGTGGGAAAAGGAAATTGCAGAGACACCAGGACTCAAAGCAAAAGAAAAGCAGAGACTAGGGTTAAGTAGAGAGACAGTGCAAGGCATGAGAATTACAGGTGAGTGTTGTTAATAGCGTATAGCTATACCGTATGTCATTAATTATACTTTTATTTCAAATTGCAGTGTCATCCTTTGTTGAATTAGGACGTCAATTACTGCAACTGCCGAATGTTAACTACCTCTTAAGTGAAGTTTTTTCCCAGGATCCACTAGAGCGTTATTTCTCTAGGCAACGCCATCGTGGAGGAAGCAATGAAAATCCGACTGCTTTTCAAGTACCATACAATGCGTCTACACTTGTACAGCAAAGGTCTATCTACAGAGACTTAAAGTCCATGAATGTTGATTCAGAAACTGACAAGCTAGAATGTGTCTCACAGCCACTTCGTAAGAGATCAAGAAATCATTCATCATGTACTCTCGTTGAACTTTAGAATAATTATCATCATGATCATCAACATTAAATTATGACTTCCACAACACATAATATTATTATTATGATTATTGTATTGAGAAAATTAATTAAGATCGTTATTGTTTTGGCTTTAAAGTTTTTCTGGTTCCTTTCTTGTACTTAGACTCGAATTTCATTGTCCATTCTTTTGCGAAAGCGTGTCCACGGATGTGTATCCACAGTTCACATATCTGCTGCAATAGTTCAATGCTGTATAGCTCGTACTTGGTAGGAATTGAATTAGCAATTTCTTCCCAATACAGCAGCACTGTGTCCGACTGAAGTACTTCGTCTTGTACCTTTGTACATATCTGACTGTGATCAGGAGTTGTTTTGAGGGTGTCTGTGCATAGATACTTTCGTACAACCATCTCAATCGACTCTATGCACAGAAACACCTGCGCAAAAAAATCATAATTTATAACATGGCTAAGTATACACAATAAATTATTGTATTTACCTTGTCATTGATATGATACAAACCACCTCTGTCGATCAATTCAGACCAAAGCTTGCTGTATTCATATGCAGTAGTCGGTTCACCAGGTTGATTAGTACACTTCATTTGGGAGAGAACTTTGACAAAGAGACTCCTCTTCTCCTGTACCTTGATATTTTTTGATGGTTTTCTGTATTTCTTTAGCAAACTAACAGCAACATATCCCGCCATATACCTTACTGCGTTACTTTCAAGCGTTGTCAGTGGTTGAGTCTGTACGTTTGCCTGTGTTGAGCTCAAACCATACAGTTTCTTGTCTGCCTTGCTCTTGATGAGTTGCTTTAAAATCCGGTCTAAAAGGAGTTGCATGGCAAGTTGATGTTGCTCGAAGTGTGCTTCTGGGATTTCACTGATTAAATGTTCCCAAATCCTTTTTGTTTCGGGGCTACAACGTGTGCGGTGAAACTCCGTCCAAATTTTACCTCGAACAGCAGCTGGCAAATGGTGAATTTGACTTGCACTTAGGCATGTGTTCATTATCTGAACCAACTCTGTAACATATCTCTCACATTTCCTCTCAACAACCAATTGCTCGATGGCATCCAAAATGACCGAAATACGTTTACCTTTGGGAGAACGCTTGATTAGTTCTTCCTGTTTTAAGGTTTGAACACACAACAAAAATGTCTCACAGTAGTACTGCTTTTGTACTTCAACTGCCTTCTGAGCTCCATCTGTCTGCATGCTACAACTGCTAGCATTGAGTGCTGATTTGGTTTTGGACACCGGCACTAGTATCATCTCGTGCTTACTGCCAATGATATCTTGCACTAGTTCCTCCACTAATTCTACCTCCTCAAATTCATCACTACTGCTCTCGCTTGAAGAAAGACTTGCAATATCAATATCTTCTCCGTTGATGTTGTGCAAAGCCTCAGCCATCTCTGCATTATTTGAGCATGCGTGCCACCTGCTAGGCATAACCTCGATATTTCCCTCGGCGTTTATTTGGAACAAATTGCCTAATTTACGGAAACTAGTAAATTACCTCGGATATGCTCGTTACTATGATAGCTTCAAGCAGAATACCGGAATCCGGAAACGTTTCACATCCACGTCAGTACTGTATCATCTATGGTGCAGCCATAGATAGTATCTGCGGTGCAGCGGAAGTAAATTATAAAAGGTATCCACCATATAAATTATAAAAGGAGAATTCACACCGCAAGGTTCACAATACTGATGTGCCTATCTGCAAAATAATGATGATGTCTGAGCAAGTTACCAAGACTGGCTGCTGCATGCCATCTGCAGTAGTTCATGGAGACCACTACTTAAGTTTTGTGAGAGCTCCACACTGTCATCTCCATCAGGAGAGCAACAATCCACAGACACAGTGCAGGGAACTAGTGGGCTGCAGCATCAACAGAGTTGATGTTCCATGCTTCCAAGTTAGTTGCATGCTATAAAATTCTCTCTGAGCTAGACCTGACTGTATTGGATTTCAAAATGGGGTCATGCAGATAATAATTATAACTGGAAGCACAAATATTTGCAAATATTAAATGATCATGATCTGCAGAAATTAACACTCATGCATTATAATTATAGAGACTAATCTGTTGCAGGAACTTCCCGAAGGACAGCCTGAACTTGATCCTGTAGTTGATCCTCCCCAGCCGTATAATGCACAACAAGGTAAGCATAATTATTTTGTTCGTACCAAAATTACAACATTCATCATGTGTTCATAATTGTTATTCATTTGTCTCACAGATGTATCTTTGGACTCTACTCCGCACAATTATACCCTCAAAAGAGTCGTGACAGGTCTCACAGTGAGAGTGGATTTTATGGAACACTGTACGCACTGAAGAAACGTAGCTTGTTGAATTGGTAGCTTTGTTCCAGAACTCATCCTCTCTATAATTATATGTTATTAATTTGTTAAATAATAAATCTACTTTTCTTCACGAAACTAAAGTTTGTAAATGAAAGAATTTAACCTGTATATATATATACTTACTTATTCTCAACTGCATGCAACGACTATACAAGTTACAAGTTGTTCTACAAAGAACACAGCAGCCTCTTGTGTGTGTGTGGGGGTGTACGTGTGTGTATGTGTGTGTGTGGGGGGGGGTGTACGTGTGTGTATGTGTGTGTGTGGGGGGGGTACGTGTGTGTATGTGTGTGTGTGTGTGGGGGGGGTACGTGTGTGTATGTGTGTGTGTGGGGGGGGGTACGTGTGTGTGTGTATGTGTATAATCACAACGTCTATTTTCAAGGAACAATATAATCTGATTCATGTAGCATTCATTATCACTACCAAACATAGTCAATGCACGGTTTGTATGAATGCTTGTACTATGAGGCCTGAAGGCCTGAAGGTATTAGGTATTGAAATGGGGCAACCAAATACCTTTGCAGGTTGATTCAAATCCATGCAGCCATGCAGTGCTTGCTCAGTGTTATGGTCTTACGGTCTTGAAATGCATGGAAAAGGATAACCATAATTGACTATGTTTGGTAGTGATAAGTGAAATCATACCTATGCTACATGAATTAGATTCATGCATAGTTTACCTGCATGTATATATATACATGCTGTATACACTAGCTTGAGTGCCGCTCGGAGTGAGGGCCTTCCCTGATTGGTCATTGCTTAGCAATTCAGCCAATTGATATCACTGATTTTTGATCAAATTTGATCTGGCTACTCTATAATTATTTTTGACTGTGTGTCCACCTAGGGCTATGACGTCAAGATGGATGAGGCCAGTTTAACTGGAGAGGCAGAACTTATCAAGAAACTACCGGACAGAGATGTGATGCTCCTGGCTGGAACACAGGTGATGGAAAGGAGGGAGGAGTCTTGAGGTGTGGTGACCTCCTCACAATACAGAGACACCTTCCCTTCACAATGGAGGAAATCTGAGACCTGGCCGGGGGGGGGGTGAAAACAGTCAGTGGCAGCATAGCATATGAGCTTAACACATGGAACTATAGATGGCATGCAATATACCATAGAGCCATGCATATATATAGGGTATACTATATAGGTATACAGTCAGTTGTAGCACAACACATATTTAAACTGTAGCTTTTTAAAGGGCATTATAATTTATTGCCAGGTACATTGAGACTATGTTCTCACACAGTTCATTGTACACAGGGCAACATTTCAAGGCATGTGGTTTACATAAGAATTGTGGCAAAAGCCTCAGAAGTGTCAGTGGTACCTTAGAGAAATGCACTGAGTGTAACACGTGTGTACATAATTATGTGTTATACCTATGCATCGTGTGCAGACTATATATACAGTGCATATACTGTACGTACGTACTAATGCAGGTACGCCAACTATAGTAGTCCCTATATATAATTATACTACTATAATGGCTGTTTCTGACTACTTTAATAGCTATATGGCTGTTTCTGACTACAAGTACTTTAATATAGCTATATAATAATTATTATGGCTGTTTCTTGCTACTACTTTCAATATAGCTATACTGGAGTTTGCAGAACTTTGCAGTAAAAGCATAGAGCGTTACCCGTTCCTTACACTGTGGCCTGTTTTACTCAACACACTTCTATTCAAAGATTCTGCAATCTCCAGTATAGCTGTTTCTGACTACTAATTTTAATAGCTATGGCTGTTTCTGACTATGATGCCGAAGATATGCTGTTATACTGTTACACCACAAGACACTAATCATATTTTTTATTTACTAACAAAGGATGCTATAAGAAATGGTGGGGCCTAAAAAAAAGACATATTTGCGAGTAGGAAGTTATGTGAAACATATCGTCATGTTGACAAAACACTGTACGCACTGACGTTGAATTCAGTGGTAGCTTTGTTTCCATGTACTTAGAACTCATGTATCATCAATCATATACCTCAATCTGTTATCCGTTCTTTTCCTGTGTGATATAATTTTGTACAGTTTGCATGTGAGAAAAGTTATTTTTTAAGTTATGAACATGCAGTACACTAGCCATTATTGGTAGGAATGTATTTGTTTATACTTGTAACCTATATATAGCTGTTAATTGTGTGCTATTGTCATTGTTGCTAAGCAACAACATAAACAACATAGCTAACCAGGATGCATGGGTTTCCTGGGGTTTCAATGTTCTTTGTAGAGCCCGCAACTTGTGGTCGTTGCAGTGGAAAATAACATACTTAAAAAATAACTTTCATTTTTATATCACAAACTGTACAAAATTATATCACACAGGAAAAGAACGGATAACAGATTGCGCCAACTTGCTACAAAAATGCACTTAATTCTTGAACACAGAGAGAAGGGGGGTTATTGATTGAGAAAAGTAAACAATCATTATTTTGTTGATCAACCAGCAAAGAGATATACAACATATAAATTATGTCTCTTTGCTAGCTGGTTTGGTAAAGACTATATACATGTATTAAATTAGAGCTAGGAGCCCCACTTCCTCAGTCACTGAATGCATGCACACAAGGTTGAAGGAGATAAATATATCCCCTAACATCGTTGCCATGGTTACTCAAAGAACACTGCCTCCAATAATCACTTTCATGGTTCAATCTTAGTATCAAAAGAAAGCTTACAGTGCAATAGAAACCAAGTGGGTATTTAGAGCTGCTATCACGTATTTTGTGCAGTAGGCATACAAATCATAAATTTTCACGAGCATTTTTTTCAATAAAGTTGCTGTAATCAGAGCTAGAATGAGTTCATAATATCCACCTTGTTTATAGTAGATTTCACTAAGGGCTTTCTTTTGATACCAATATAGCTTTCTACAACTTGCATGGTATTGGAAGTAGCATTATCATTCAAAACTATTGCTTGGTTAAGGTAAGTCGTATTTGGTCACAGTTAACGCAAATAATAAAATAGTAACCATGGTAATAATGTTATCAGATGAAAGGTATTCATGTTTACAATACAATTTGGAAAAGTAATGTGTAATTGACGAGATTTTTTTTTATTTAGCTACTGCAATTGCTATGAAAACACAGACTCCACATGATGTAATAATTATTGTGTACAATTTTATGCCGTCTCTTAGGGCTATATAGACTGTTCTGAGTCCATTCCAGAGGCTCCTATACAGGTCTTCTGATACAGCCTCAGGGTATTGGTATATCTTGTGGGTGGAGAGCTTGGTACCAGATCAGAATGGGACCACTCACACTTGGAACAGCGGAACACCTGCATACAAAAAACCATAATATGTACGGTCTCTTAGTACTTGGCATCATTGGTATGAGCTACTGCTTCAATAGCTATGCATGGCTGTTTTTGACCTTGATGCCGAAAATATATAATTATATGTACCATTGCGTGTTGCAGTAGGACCAGACATAATAGCCATACGTAATATCAGGGAGTCTGTTTAGCCCACTGACTAAGTTGTTGAGGTGTAGGAACTGGTCCATAATTATAGTCGAGTATGGTCAGCCATAGATCATTGAAGGTGGGTAGGAGGGAAAGAGACTGTGTGTGTGCGTGTGCGTGTGTGTGTGGGCAGACAACAAATAATAAATTATTATAGCACATTACTATTAAAAAACATATAATTTATAGCTGGCAATCGAAACCTCCCAAGAAAGACCACCTCTCTATAACGGCCAAAAGGCTGTTCCCCAATGGTGTCCGTTTTATGGAGGTTCCACTGTGTAGAATAGTCGTGATCTCAATGTGTACACTGTAGTGGTGACTGTTACTGGTTGGTGTCTGTGTGACCACTTCATTAACCCACTGCACGACTTAAGTCAACCAGTTCAACAAAAGTGGTCAACCAATTATCTTGCAATCTTATTACTTGTGTAATTCTTGTGTCGTATTGGTGTGGTGTGTGTGTGAGTGGGTGTGGTGTGTGTGTGTGTGGGGTGATTGCATATTCTAAACCTGACATGGGCTAAATTTTGCTTTTAGTGTACTGTCATGCAAGAGGTGATTCTTTGAATATAACCACAATATGTGTATTGTTGTGCATGTGGGCTAGAGTGAGAACAATCAGTGGCAGTGGAAGTGGTTTAGAAGTAGGAAATGGAGGGAAAGACAATGGATTGATATATCAAACCACTAATTTTGCCCAGCAATCTACATCAGAGTGAATCAGCTGACTCCGTTTACACATTCCTAATTTTATTAGCAGCATACAATCAGCTGTCTAGAACAGCAGTCTTGGGCAAAGGCACTAATGAGCATGGACAATCTGCTGTGCTATGTTGGGACCACACACTGACAATGGCAATGTATAATTATGCTCCAACTAACCACAACACCTGCACTACAAATTAAAGAGCTAGAGGAAATCGTGTGAATCATGTTCGTGAATATCATGAACGTGGTGGAGTGTGCCAATTAGAGAATGGAATGAGGCATAACAAAACCCAATTCCATCATGAAACATAACCCCAAACAATGACGAGCACAATGTATTCTGTTAACTTCACTGTACTATTGTGTGCAGACTACAGTATATACTGTACGTACTCAGGTAACCTTTAGTAGCTATATATGGCTGTTTCTGACTTGAGTTTGATGTCAAAGATATGCTGTTATAGAAAAGAGGCTCCTCGATCTGTACCATTGTTTAAATAATAGTTAGACACAGTAGAATACAGACAGGTCATGTCAGGGAGAGAGACAGCAAGTGCTGGAGAAACACCTGTGTACCTGTGTGTGTGTGTGTGTGTGTGTGTGTGTGTGTGTGTGTGTGTGTGTGTGTGTGTGTGTGTGTGTGTGTGTGTGTGTTTGTGTGTGTGTGTGTGTGTGTGGAGCCTGATAATTATTTACGAACACAAAGATGTTATTAGAAATTGTGGGGCCTAAAAGTGCCATTATTGCGATCAGGAAACGAGACATCATGGTGACAATTACAGAGAACAAAATAATGTACCTATAACCTAAACAGATGGGAACTAAGCAGATGAAAATTAATATGAAACGCAAATATTAGTTACACTTGATCCACACTCCATACTTATTTGCCTCACCTTGCAGAGTAAGTTTGATCCTCTGACCCTGGTCTCCTCCACACTAGCCCTGTCTGAGCAGGGGAGGTCAGCCAACAGCCGAGTCAGCACCAGGAGAATACCTGTGTGTGTGTGTGTGTGTGTGTGTGTGTGTGTGTGTGTGTGTGTGTGTGTGTGTGTGTGTGTGTGTGTGTGTGTGTGTGTGTGTGTGTGTGTGTGTGTGCGTGCGTGCGTGCGTGTGTGTGTGGTTATAGTACCAATATTAAGATAGTACCCTTGCAGCTGGTCCAATTATTATACCAGGCTACTCCGTGTACATGTACGGTGACTAGCTGTCTATAGTGTGGTCTCACTGTGTACACTGTAGTGGTAAAGGAACTAGCTAAGAGGTTATAGTACCAAGTCTCACTGTGTACACTGTAGTGGTAAGGAACTAGCTATAAGAGGTTATAGTACCAATATTAAGATAGTAATCCTCCTAGCTGCAATGCAGCTGGTCCACCAGGCTACTCGGTGTACTAGCTTATGAATACATAATCACAGTCTCTTACCATACACCCTAACGTACCCTCTCACCTCTTGAAAGCAGGCTATAGCCACTCTCCTGCAGTCAGTACCTGGAGCTCATATGCATGTGCTAGTATAACGCTCGTTGTAGGTACGTTATGGCAGTCTGTCTAATAGTACGACGTCCATCACAACACATCCGAGCCATATTGAGTTCATTTGGTTGAGGCAACAACTCAACAAGGTTGTGAAACCTGTGACCAAAGGAATGTGAATTAATTAGCTCACAGTAACGTGCTAGTACTTAGTTAATGGTTACACATCTTATTACAGTGCCTGGAAGATGTAGCAGCTAGTCATTGTATGAGCCTACACACCTTGTAACAGAGGTCTCCATGCCACCTGCCATAACAGTCCCCCAGGCTCTCGCTCTGTTCCTTCCTTGTCACTAGCTCTCTGGGGAATAATTATAGTCCACTCTCTGTAACGCCGTTGCCATTAGCAATCAGTCCGTGTAGCTTAGCAACGGCTTGATCGTCGTACACATGAGGTACTCATGGTGTATAGTGCATCCAATAATCTCAGTGAAGACGTGGCATAATTATATTAGACTATTACTCTGTTTCGTAGCGTCTGATTTTTCAGCAGCCTTTGATTGTTTCTGAGAATTTTTGTCTTTTTTGTTGGAGCCAGTTTTCGGATTTTTTGGAATAGTTTCGTCATATTGGAGTGAGCCTTGACTAGCGGCAAATCTCTGTGAATTTTCGTATGGTTGTCAAGGTGATGAAGAAGTTAGAGGGTGTGATGTGAGAGTCTGATCGTACTAAACTAGAGAGCAGTTTACAACATTTGAAGAATGCCTGCAAGGGAGGAATAGCATTAAAACTTAGTATCACACACGATACGAAGTAATTGTATAAAGAGCATTAATCAACAGGCATTAATATTTAACGCAAACGCAACCCCAAAGCCTAAAAATTGTCCACAGTACAAACATGGCTTCACAGGCTCAAAAATTGTCCACAGTACAAACCTGGCTTCACAAGCTCAAAAATTGTCCACAGTACAAACCTGGCTTCACAGGCTCAAAAATTGTCCACAGTACAAACATGGCTTCACAGGCTCAAAAATTGTCCACAGTACAAACCTGGCTTCACAGGCTCAAAAATTGTCCACAGTACAAACCTGGCTTCACAAGCTCAAAAATTGTCCACAGTACAAACATGGCTTCACAGGCTCAAAAATTGTCCACAGTACAAACCTGGCTTCACAAGCTCAAAAATTGTCCACAGTACAAACCTGGCTTCACAAGCTCAAAAATTGTCCACAGTACTGCCCTTTGCAGCTCACTTGGAAGTTTGGGGCAAATAGCAAAAAACCACTTGAGATAAGTGTAACAGTTTACATAAGTAAACCACAATACTACAAGCAAGGGAAATTTTGGAATAGACCATAATAATGGTCTATTCCAAAATTTCCCTTGCCTGTTGTTGTTGTTGTAGTTTTTTCACGCTATTTGTTGTAGCTCATGTCAGCTCACGTGAAGTTTTGGCAAATAGTATTACTGTAAAATGCAAAAAACCGCTTGAAACAGTTTACAGCTAAACCACAAATTGGCTATCTGTTAGTGTAGGTACAAAGTTTGGGCTCTAGGGGTAGCTTGATTACGACATAAACTGCCTGTCGTTTAGTTTAATACTGCAGGTATAGCTATAGATCTATATATCCACATATACTGCAGGTATAGCTAGATCTGTATATCCACATAAAGATCTGGTCTACAGAATCTTCTGTTCCAAAATTTAAACTTTGTCCCCTCTATAGTATTGTGGTTTACTTATGTAAACTGTGACACCAGGAGTATATGTACTCCTGGTTACTCAAATGCTATTTGCCCCTAAATTCCAAGTGAGCCGCAAAGGGCAGTACTACAAACCTGGCTTCACAGGCTCAAAAATTGTCCACAGTACAAACCTGGCTTCACAGGCTCAAAAATTGTCCACAGTACAAACCTGGCTTCACAGGCTCAAAAATTGTCCACAGTACAAACTTGGCTTCACAGGCTCAAAAATTGTCCACAGTACAAACTTGGCTTCACATGCAGGCTCAAAAATTGTCCACAGTACAAACCTGGCTTCACAGGCTCAAAAATTGTCCACAGTACAAACAAGCTCAAAAATTGTCCACCACAGTACAAACCTGGCTTCACAAGCTCAAAAATTGCCCACAGTACAAACCTGGCTTCACAGGCTCAAAAATTGTACAGTACAAACCTGGCTTCACAAGCTCAAAAATTGTCCACAGTACAAACAAGCTCAAAAATTGTCCACAGTACAAACCTGGCTTCACAAGCTCAAAAATTGTCCACAGTACTGCCCTTTGCAGCTCACTTGGAAGTTTAGGGCAAATACAAAAAACCACTTGAGATAAGTGTAACAAGTAAACCACAATACTATTGATAATAGAGCAAGTGAAATTTTGGAGATCTTTATGTTTTGTTGTTGTAGTTTTTTCACGCTATTTGTTGTAGCTCATGTCAGCTCACGTGAAGTTTTGGTAAATAGTATTACTGTAAAATGCAAAAAACCGCTTGAAACAGTTTACAGCTAAACCACAAATTGGATATCTGTAGGTGCAAAGTTTGGGCCCTAGGGGTAGCTTGATTACGACATAAACTGCCTGTAATTTAATTAAAATTGTTGACTGAGAAACAGCCTGCTGCTGAACCAGTCTCCAATTCTCTGCCACATAGTACGCCACTTAACACCTCTTAATAACGAAGTTTTTCCTAGTTACCCAACTATAGTAGTTTAATACTGCAGGTATAGCTAGATCTGTATATCCACATAAAGATCTGTCTACAGAATCTTCTGTTCCAAAATTTTACCCTTAATTGTTCTATAGTATTGTGGTAAACTGTTACACTTATCTCAAGTGTTTGCCCCAAACTTCCAAGAGGGCAGTACTACAAATCTGGCTTCACAGGCTCAAAAATTGTCCACAGTACAAACCTGGCAACATGTATACAATTGTTTACACTACTATTTAATTAAATAGCTAGAGGTAAACACAACAACGTATTCTATCAACTTCACTGTATACTATTGTGTGCAGACTACAGTGCATATACTGTACGTACTCAGGTACGCTAACTAGTAGTCCCTACCTTCAGTAGCTATATATGGCTGTTTCTGAGATGCCAAAGATATGCTGGTATAGAAAAGAGGCTCCTTGATCTGTACCATTGTTTAATAATTAGACACACTCAGTAGAACACAGACAGGTAATGTCAGGGAGAGAGACAGCAAGTGCTGGAGAAACACCTGTGTGTGAGTGTGTGTGTGTGTGTGTGTGTGTGTGTGTGTGTGTGTGTGTGTGTGTGTGTGTGTGTGTGTGTGTGGTGTTTGTGTGTGTGTGTGTGGAGCCTGACAATTATTTACGAACACAAAGATGCTATTAGAAATTGTGGGGCCTAAAAGTGCCATTATTGCGAGCAGGAAACGAGACATCATGGTGACAATTACAGAGAACAAAATAAACAGATGGGAGCTAAGCAGACAAAATATGAAACGCAAATACTAGATCTACACTCCAGTATACTTACATTTGTATTTACCTCACCTTGCAGAGTAAGTTTGATCCTCTGACCCTGGTCTCCTCAACACTAGTCCTGTCTCAGCAGGAGAGGTCAGCCAACAGCCGAGTCAGCATCGGAAGAATACCTGTGTGTGTGTGTGGTGTGTGTGTGTGTGGTGTGTGTGTGTAGGTGTGTGGTGTGTGTGTGTGTGTATGTGTGTGTGTGTGTGTGGTTATAGTACCAATATTAAGATAGTACCCTTGCAGCTGGTCCAATTATTATACCAGGCTACTCCGTGTACATGTACGGTGACTAGCTGTCTATAGTGTGGTCTCACTGTGTACACTGTAGTGGTAAAGGAACTATAGATATAAGAGGTTATAGTACCAATAAATTATAGTCTCACTGTGTACACTGTAGTGGTAGGAACTAGCTAAGAGGTTAGTGAAGATAACAATACAACGACATAGTCCTGATTTTCGGCGTCTCAACAGACTGTGAAGATGACTTATGTGATGTATTGGTAGCTGGATAATAATAATTATAATGATGTATCTAGTACCAATATAGTCTGTCTATAGTGTGGTGGTCTCACTGGGTACACTGTAGTACGTGGTAAGGAACTAGCTAAGAGGTTATAGTACCAATATCGGTGTACTAGCTTATGATATACATAATCACAGTCTCTTACCATACACCCTGACCCTCTCACCTCTTGGAAGCAGGCTAGCCACTCTCCTGCAGTCAGTACCTGGAGCTCATGTGCTAGTAACGCTCGTTGTAGGTTCGTTATGGCAGTCTGTCTAACAGTACGACGTCCATCAACACCAATTTTTTAGCAGCCTTCTGTACGTCTTTTTGTTGGAGCCAGTTTTTTTCTGGAATTGTTTCGTCATAATTTATTGCAGTGAGCCTTGACTAGCGGCAATCTCTATAAATCTTTGTATGGTTGTCAAGTGATAGGGAAAGCTAGAAGGTGTGATGTGGGTGTCTGATCGTACTAAACTAGAGAGCAGTTCACAACATTTGAAGAATGCCTGCAAGAGAATGAGAGTTGTAAATACAGCATGGAACTATTGCATCACAAACTAAAGGCTATAATTATCTAGGACTTTATTTCCTTTAGCACCATGCATGTTTACACAATGGGTGTAATCTATATGTACGCATAAATTATATACACTCACTACTATGCACAGAATTTCTGAACGGAAAGCAGTTATGATCACAATTCCTTGGAAATTCCTCGGCAACATATGATCCCTGGGAGGGAAGTGGAATTATTATAAAGAGGAGTATCCAGTAGGTGTAGTGGTTAATTGTAAAAATGATAGCAGCCCACACATGTCAAGTGTTATTATTCCTGGTCACTAGAGTGTTATAATAGCCAAATAAGGGAATCCCTGGGGTAAACCCCCACCCACCCTGGATGTGCGGCTCTTACTTCCACCATACAATGTGGGGGCGTATGGAAACAACCCCGCTATAGTCTACCAGAGATATAAAAGAAAAGGGGATTGGAAACGACCGCCCACGCCCTATGTAAAAGGACTGACATCCGGTGAAGCACTCTGTGTAATTATTGCGCTCGCAAATAATTACATGGAGGACTGCGCTACAGTTTTGTATCCCTGGTTTCTAGCTCTCCTATCCACTAGAGATCACTCAGGGCCTGGGAGATACTTGAGAGAAGTAAGCTTATACCACTGACAAGCTCTAAGTCCGTTGTCTTTACTCTATTTCCAATTTTTTTGAGTTTAGCTTGAATTACTCTATGTCAACTTTTCTCTGTCCCTCCTGTGAAGTCAAAACAGCAAAGGACATTGCTTGACTTGGTTATTATGTATCTAAGTGCTACATAGAATGGCTTCATGCTATAAATAAGCTGTACTGTTCATAAACGTTTGCAGTATAGTCCTTTAAACTGCTTTAGTATACTTTTAGACACACCACGGGCCTGTCCCTCCTACGACTTCATAGTAAAGGCTATTTCTTCTTGCATAGCATTTATTTGTCTAGTAATAGTGGCTGCATGGCTTAGTCGACTTTTTAGAGCTAAATTCTCTTTACTTTTTAGAAAAATCAACATTAAAAATGATCAATTTCACTGTTTCTATGTACAGCACATTGTAGAGCTCTGATTGTAGAGCAGTCAAGACAGGTAATGAGCATGCTGAGTATAAATAATTATAATCCTTTGTAGTTTCCAATCCCCTTTCTTTTGTATCTCTGAGTCTACTGATAAAAAAAGTGAATAGAGGCGCTATAGATTATATCTCTGCATTATAAATAGCTTACTTGATGATGTCTGAGCAAGTGACTGGTACTAGCTGTTGCATGCAATCTCTAATAGTTCATGGAGACTACCTGAGTGTAGAGAGAGCTCCACACTGTCCTCTGCATCAAGAGAGCAACACTTTACAGTGCGGGCAGCTAGTGGGCTGCTGCGTTCCATGCTGTCAGGTCAGTCAGTGCACGCTAGCTGTTACATTAAAATGCATTAATAGTCTAGTCTCTGCAGCCGCTCTCTCTGAGCTAGCAGTTTGACTAGCTGCAGTTAAGTCTAGATGTTTTAATATCATTACATATTAAAATTAGATCTACTCTTGCAGGAAGAAGCATCCTCTCCATCCTCAACCCCTCAAGATCCACAGGCTGCATCACAAGGTAGTAGTAACATAGCAATGCATATAGAATTAGTTGTGCAAAATCAATTTCTCAGAAAATTATCATAACAAAAAATAGCCTGTGGCTGTGGAAAAATTTTTCCATGCACATTGCGTGTTATGCTCGATTGAAGACGTGGGTCATGGTAATTAAAGTTGTATGACGATGACTCTTGTGCAGACGGTGTATCTCTGGACTCAACCCCTCACAACTACACACTCAGAACGATAGTGACAGGCCTCATAGTGAGAGTGGATCTCTTCAAATTCTGTACGCACTAGCAGACATTACGAGCAAGCAACCCAGGGCACTGCCATCTCTATACACACGTTTCCAACATGACTGTTGCAATAATAATCTTTGTATACTTACCGTGTTTTGTTTGATACCCATTTTTGTACCATTAATATTTTGTGAAAAACAACTTTTTATTTGTTATAAAACATTTTGTCAATGGTCTGTATAATTATATAGTGGTGTGTAAAAAAGCATCATTTAATCGTATGTTGTGGCTATACAATTAAGCTTCCTAAGCATGTACTTACTTATTGTTGGAATTGTTGGAAATGCTTTCATCAATATTGAAATGTAGCAGGAGTATAATGGTGTGGCTACAAACCTCCTGTACTTACTTATTCTCCACTGCAACGACCACAAGTTGCTCTACAAAGAACACAGCAGCCTCTTCATCAAACACAGTCCCGAGGCTGTGGTGATGTTCTGGTTCTCTGGAGGCAAAGCTCAGAGCCTTAACTAGCTCTAATAGAGAATCACTTCTCAGGAACTTATACTCTCTGTGAATAACTGCTCAGGGTGGCAGTCCTAGTGTGTGTGCATGTGTGTGTGTGTGTGTGTGTGTGTGTGTGTGTGTGTGTGTGTGTGTGTGTGTGTGTGTGGGCTTATAATTATGCTGGTAAAGAAAACTCTATTGACAAACATGGCATGCATGTACTGTACTAAGAGTTCCTAATGAACTCTTGACTGTACTCAATGAGGCCTAGCTGTTTATTACAAGAAGTCAATTATAGCAGAGTACATGTACCACTGTACCTGTATACACTCGAGTGTTGTTTTCCTGGCCTTGATTTCGCTCGGAGTGAGGGCCTTCCCTGATTGGTCATTGCTTAGCAACCAGTAGCTATTATAGTGATGAGAGGAGGGAGGAGTCTTGACGTGTAGTGACCTCCTCACGATACAGAGACACCTTCCCTTCACAATGGAGGAAATCTGAGACCTGGAAGAGGAGGAGAAGGTATATACATGTATGAACCTAGATGCAACATAGGGGGAGAGAAGGGGGAGATACAGTGAGTAGCAGCACAGCACTGTAGCATGTGAGTATCCAGAGTTTTGCAATATCCTAAAACAACGTTTCTAAATCAACACGAGACTGTATACCAGTGTTTACACAATCCATTCTAACTACTTTACCACTAAATCAACACGAGAAATAAAATAGAAAGTCCCCCCTACACACACACACCCACACACACACACGCACACCCACACACGCAATTTTTTGCAAAATCACTGCAATGGGCAAGTATTACTGTACATTGACTTTCAAATGAGGTGTACGTAGTACACAACATTAATGTGGTTTATTCATAAGAATGCGAGTGTTAGGCAGTGACACAGTTGCAGGCCGTATACATGTACCTCCTGTGGCTATGAATGATCATAATAATACCTATAGTGATAACTGATATTAACATTCATATTGTATGACATACACTTTAATGATTACTGCTAACACCAAAGACAAAACAGAGGCTTATAAATTAAACAATGAATATGAATATAATTGACCAGTTCTCATGCTCAGCTGGCTGAAACGTACTCCCATACCTCCAGGTACATGTAGTAGCTTAGCCTTGAATAGTGCCAGTAGACAGTCTAGTAGGTTCTTCCAACCTTCTCTCAAGATGTCCCCTTATTGTTGTGCCAGTGAGAACATGGCCTGCACACTCTGGCGTACCTTGGGGTTCACCCCCAGGGCATAGTACAGCGAGCTAGCACTCTGTGCATGAGAGGGGGAGGAGAGATTAGTAGGTAACCCTGTCATTATAACACTATCATAGATGAGGACATGCACGTGTGTGTTATCATTATAATGCAGGAAAGCGGGGGGTTCATACCAACATGTACACATGTACATACAGGTTTTAGAATCCTTGCTATTTATGAAGTCATTGCTGTGTTTTGTTTGTTTAGCCCTGTGGCAACGATTCTAAGGCTGTGTCTGCAAAAACCCTGTAACACTGACACGATGTTAGTTGTGTGTGTGCACATACTCCTGCTCTCATATGGCAGACAGCTGATTCATTGCTACACACAGACAAGGACACGTTCCTTAATCAGTGAATATCACTAAACCAGTGGTGTATCTATATTCATAACAATTGAGGTTCCCAAAAATGCAATATGAGCAGCATGCATGCAGCACATATCAGCAGCACACTTGCACTTACATCTTGCACTTATCTGGCATTTGTGACAGGGCCTAGGAAAACAACCCTTATGGAGCAAACTAATTAATTGTATTTTATTGCTTAATTAAATAAAGCAGTGCTTAAGCTTCAAATTGATTACAATATCACTCACTTTGCACCTTCCTACCCCAAAATATTTTCGGGTGAAAGGGGGACAGTATTGACCTACCGTTTTGAGAAACTAATGTTCCAAGTTCTATTCGCATGCAAGAACAGCATGAAAAAATTCAATGGCTGCCTTGTAACGGCTATACAAAAAAATTTTCGGATAAAAAATTTTTTTTTTAAGTTAGAGGAGATGTTGAAGTTACTTCTTACGAAAGAAAACCAAAATCCTAAAATAGCTCTAAATATTGTACTTTGTAGTGTACTGAACATTATTAGTTTGCTCCATAAGGGTTGTTTTCCTAGGCCCTGTCACATTTGTTTAGCATTTGTGCTGCTTGCGTGCTGCATGGTGTATTTTGGACATAGGCGTGGGACGAGTGCAGGATAAGTGCGACTGTTATAGCTGTGGTAGGTGTGCTGCACGTGTGCCTCATATATGTAGCCTGCTTGTGTGCTGCTCGTATTTGAAGGTTGTGTACTACCCACATGTGTGCAGCACGCATTTAATGGCATGCAATGTACATGCGTGCTACACACATGCCACTTACGATTGGTGCTTTCATGTTGCACCTATATTACACGTATTGAGCACGCGTGCTACCCATATCCTACATACATGCAACATACGTGCCATTTGAATGCCAGTATTAAAAGTTGCTGCCATGGAAACACGTGTACAGGCCCATAATATTATTATACTAGACAATGCAGTACAATAGTAATGCTAACTTTGTTCAAGACTTATCGTTTGGGCTAGTTTGAAGTTCTTTTGCAGATACTGGTCTAACTCGTTACTGTTACTATCTTTGCTTTGGCTGTGAATCAACTGTTTGCAGTGCTTTTTGTATTTCTTTGAAGCTGGTAGGTCTTCGGTTTCTTTCTCTTCTCTCTCAATTTGAGAATTGGAATATTCAAACTGTTTGTTGTCTTCTGCTACGTGTTAATTAACTACGTAAGTTTTTAGCGAGCTCTTTCTCTGTCTTTTGTAGTTCTTTTTTTCCACCTACATGTATATAGTATTGTTATTGGCATTAAGAACAGAGCACAGGGAAGCATAAACACTTAGAGTATGCAGTGCACTTGCAACAGAAAATTTTCTGTTGCAAGTGCACTGCAATCCACTGTACACAAAGCCCTCAATTATACTGTGTATTCTTTGTTCCAACTTGGTTGTTCAGTGGTGTTGACACAACCTGTCAGTATCTCGTTGCAATAGTTGTACGGACACTGGTATAATTTGGCTAATGCCTTCCCTTACAAAAATGTTTAAACAGCAAAACCACAATCAGATAAATTATTATGAATATCATTATCAGTTTTCTGGCCAAGAGTAGCTTTAACTTGGCACTTTATTACAGGTAGAAAGTATAGAGCCAACTGAAATGACAACCAATTTTTCAGCAGACACTCATTGAACCTCTCTAGGCATGCCCTCTCCCCCCCAAAGAACGTATTGACATGCATGACATTGTACACTGTACATACAGCCAGTCTGAAATGTATATCATGCATTTCTATATAATTATGTTCATTGACTACTAGGCTTTTCAAGAATGCTATCATAAAGTATCCATTTTGTAGGTATCTATGAGTGAGACTAATAGGAGTGCCCAGAGAATATCTTTATAATCGGAGATGTATGACTGAGCACCTTTTGGGCTTTAATCCCCCCAGCTGTAGATTGCTCATACCTATATAATTATGTTTAGGAATAAGCAGATGTTCAATGAGATTCTGCTGAAAAAATCGTTGTAATAAAAGTGCAAGCTGAGCTTAGAATTATTATTGGTAATGAAATTCATATCTGGTGGTTTTGCTGTTTGGCAATTTTCTGTTGCAAGTGCACTGCAATCCACTGTACATTGTACATGCACTTTGTTGGTTAAACATTGGGGGAAGTTTCCAGCATATATACTATACCTGGGTCACCACAAACTGGGAGGCTGATAACATGCATGGCACACGTTTGCAAAACTGATTAAACCGAAAGCAGTTTTAATGCTGTGCCCAGGAACTTATACTTTCCACACACACACACACATGCCCATGGCCACTCACTCACTTGGGCTAGTACTGAGAGGAGAAGTAGACTCGACTGCCACGGAAACAGTTGCCCCGGTGATATATTTAGTTGGGTATGGCCATTTTCGGACTCATGAAGTATATTTAGGAAATGATCCCACTTGTTCTTGCGTCTGTTGCTATGGAGATGGTGTCTTTAGCCAAGAGACGATTACTTGAATCTGATTGGCTGCTATTAACAGTATCAGAGATCCCTTGTGACCAATAAGTTAAACATGTTCTTTAGTGACTCGGGGATAGCTTCGTACTGTGTGTGTGGGTGTGTGTGCGTGCGTGTGTGTGTGTGTGTGTGGGAGTGTGATTGCTATTCCATTCAGAATGTTAGGCCTACTTACTAAAACCTGACATGGGCTAATTTTGCTTTTAGTGCAAGCTAGGTCATACAGTAGTGATTCTCTGAATAAACATTTGCACCTATGAACATACGAAATCACATAATTATTCCCTCTATTTAGGCCAATCCTAGAGTGAGCATTATAACTAGTGGGTGGACTGTAGCTAGGCAACACAGCAGTAAAAAAGGTATCTTAATTACTGTGTGTAGTGTTTTGACAGGATGTATGCACCTAGCTATAGCTTGCACTTGTATAGCTAGGTAGGTTATGAGGGTCCCCAGGAACTTGGGATTACTATGATTATTACTGGCTGTCAACATACATATCAAAAATTCAAAGTCCATACAATTAATGGCTGCTGCATGAAACAGCTAAGTGCAGCTTTACAGCTGTTACATAAATGTGGTAGATCATGATTGCAGGTTATTAGTTGACCAACATTGTTGAGTACGAGTGATGTTGTGCCAGACTGATGTGCATTGTTGAGTAAATTGCTAGCTAGTCTGCGTGATATGAGATAGACCAAGTACACAGTGATTTTGCACTTAGTAAAGAAACCTCTCAAGTATAGTCCTGCATGTATACGTAGTCCATGGGAATGTGGTTTACTCATTTTGTGTGTGTGTGTTGCAAAGGTGCTTAACTGCTCATAGTGGGTGTAGACTGTATACCAGTGTTTACACAATCCATTCTAACTACTTTACCACAAGGAAAACGAAATTCTAAATCTCAGAGCGAGACTACATGACTGTATATAAAGTTATTAAACCACTAGCTTTTATACAACCACACATTACACCTAAGGTCATATCCTCTTTTGATAATAGCCAGTCGGAACAATGTGTGGAAAGGTCATCCCGGAACAGAAACACTCAACCCCAATAAAAGCACCGTACAGTGGATCATTTTCGGAGGGGGAAATTCCGTGGTTTTTGTGAAAGTACGAATATTTACTGAATGATGAAGCAATTATTGACCATCTTTACTTGCAGTGCAAGCAGCCACAACAAAACAATATCCTGAATATTGGTTTTAATCCCTGGAAATAACCCGCTATAACGTGTGTGTTCCTTTAAATCAATGAGCAGATAGTAACCAGCTCATGCATGCCAAACTTTTTTTTTTTATTGGCACTGACATAATTATTTCTGATATGGGTCAAATCGATGAATGTGCTTCAAAACTCTTCCCTCATTAAGTATGTTCTTGAATCTATACCCAATTCTCCTTGGCCTTATCAGGAGGATGTATTTTAAAGCTAGAATCTTGACAATATCCAATAAACCGCCTACGCAAACAGCCCACGCAAATAGGCCTTCCTGTTGATATAAAAGGAGCTGCTGCACTGATAGCAACTAAAAATAATGCCTGACCAAGTCACAGAGACTAGTTGTTGCACCCAGGCTGCTGTAGCTCATGGAGGCTATTTTAGTCTTGTGAGAGCCCCACACTGCCCTCAACACCAGGAGAGTGGACAATTGCAAGTATCAGTGTGCTGCAGCAACAACCCTGTTGCAGCATGGCATGGACCATGCTTCCAGGTCAGTCACTGCATGCTACTAGATCTAGCAATTGTATACATATGCAGTAGCAATATTAAATTTCTGCAAATGAGGTCATGCATGCAGATACTAAACTACAAGCATATAAATATTCGTACAAAATGTTGCAATTTATGTGACATTTTGTGTGAAATTTATGAACTGAATTGAACATTGTATGAAAAACAAAACAAAAAACAACAACTTTTGTCGTTCTTCCCCTCACGTTCTTCAGTGAGGTAAGCTAGAGAACAGTAGCTCCACAAAATAAACTATTAAAATGTTAGTCACATGAAAGCAGCTATATACAGTACAGAGACTAAACGATGAATCTGTTGCAGGAAGGACAGTATGAACCTGAGCATGAACCTGAACCACTCCAGTCGTATAATCCAGCTACCGATACATCACATGCGCAACAAGGTATAGTCATAAGCATTTGTTCGTACATGCATGCATGGACTAGCTCGCTTGGAGCTGTGATCACTAGCAAAAAAACTGTCCAATCATTTGATTTTCGGCGAGTGTATGTACGTTTTAACCAGAACTACACATTTTCAAAGGTGTATTTGGGACTAGCTGCATGGGGGTTATTGTTATAAGGGTACATATAGTAACAAATTTAACCAACGTTTAGATCACGTGTGCAATCTGAGACTTGCACTCTCAGTATTTCATTTCGATGCGTGCATCATATGAATTCATTATTTTGTCTCACAGATGTTGCTCTGGACTCTACTCCACACAACTATACCCTAAAAACAGTCGTTACAGGCCTCACAGTGAGAGTGGACTTCATGCACCACTGTACGCACTGAGCAAACGTTATTTATGTAAGCGGCTTCGTTTCCAGCACTGCATGGTCTTCTATTATTCTATTATTCTATATATATATCCGTTTCTTTTCTTGAGTGATTCACTTTTTCTTGACATGTGACTATACCCCCTTTTGTACAGTTTGTGAAATATATAAAATAAACATGAACTTACTTTTTCTTCACTGCCACGATTGTAACTAGATCTACTGTGATGCACTAGCATGTAATAGGGGGTGTGGTAAACAAATGTGGGAGTGGCTAAACAATTTGCGGCGTGCGTAAACCTTCCCCTCCAAACTTTTTATTCTAGATGAAACCCTGATAGTGTATATACGCATATAAAGTCAAGTACGTAGTGTAACAATACAGATTACCATAAATTTTCAGCTGTACTTAAAATGGTGTTGACACCAATGTGTAGGTGAATAACCAAGCTACAACTTTACCCAAAAATGTTTCCATGGAAACATACCGGGTGGGTTTGTGATTGTTATGGCTAGAGGTATTGTGTATGTGGGGTGGGGTAGGGGGGGGTGCAAACAGTATAGTGCATGTTTCCTGACTGTGCCATCCTTTATTGGGTCTTACATAATTATGTTCACAGTGTCTATAATTCATGATTAAATTTACCAGTTTTTAGCTATTGTGTCTAAACAGGCTTACAAAACTAGTTACGGCTGGGCACTAATAAAGTACATACATAATCTATATCCATACCTCCACCATGGTGTCAGGTAGTAGCTTAGCCTTGAATAGTGCCAGTAGACAGTCTAGTAGGTTCTTCCAACCTTCTCTCAAGATGTCCCCATATTGTTGTGCCAGTGAGAACATGGCCTGCACACTCTGGCGTACTTGTATTGATCCACTCAAAAACCCGAAGAATCTGTGGAGTTGACACTCAAAGAGACTCGACACGGTGATGTAGCTAAGAAAGACAGTTGGCAAGTAGTTAAAAATATATATACTCATCACCCACCACAGAACAACAACAAAACTGAAGTTTGTATTAAGTCCATGGTATACAAAACTGTGTGCATTTTTAGTTTGGTCTCTCCATACACAAACAAACACAGGTACACGCGTGCAACAAGACTTCACGAGAAGTGAAAGAACTTCTATTCCCTTTTTCACTCAAGGGAGTAGAGTGACAATAGTAGGCCCTGGCAAATTATGTTCTTTTGTTCCCCTATTATGCTTTTGAGCACTGCCCCAAATTCAGCAAAAACCCATTATGCCCCACATTGACGACATAAAATATCACTCAAATTATGCTGGCTTAAAATTGTGAATTTGGTGTCTTGCAAATCTAACCACATTTCTTTGGCTAGCAAATCTAACCACATTTTTTTTGGCTAGTGGTTAGATTTGCAAAACACCAACTTCCCCCCAGAATGGAAGCATTTCATGAAACCCACAAAAGAGACACAAAAGAGGCACAAGATCAACTAGAGTATTACTATCAGATCTGCAAGAGTTCTACATGTAGACCACAGAGCACAAGAGCTGCAAAATAATTGTGTACAGCTGTTAAGTTGTGTCTGGTACAGTAACATGGCTAAATGCTCTATGCTCTCCTCGATCTGCAGATCTGATAATTATAATTCTAATTTCCATGCAAATATCCTGGCTGTGATCGAAACTCACATGTACAATGAAATTGTACCTTATGCACACTATTTATTAAATATACAGTAACACTTCAACTTACGTCGATTGTCATTTTCTTCTTGATTTGTTTACTATGAAGATCAGTGTTGAGCATCATGATAGCGTAGGTGAGCACATGTACTGCATCTCTGTTAGCAAACTGCCTACCCAGGTCACTGTCAGCATTAGAGTCCTGCATGTGATGGGTGTGTGTGTGTGTGTGTGTGTGTGTGTGTGTGTGTGTGTGTGTGTGTGTGTGTGTGTGTGTGTGTGTGTGTGTGTGTGTGTGTGTGTGTGTGTGTGTGTGTCATACATGTCTGCACAACGTATATTACACAGTACACACTTACTTAGCAAAACAAGGGAAGTGACAATTTCCACACTAGAGACAAGGAAATTAGGATTATAATTATCAGATCTGCAGATCAAGGAGAGCATGTAGCCATGTTACTGTACCAGACACAACTTAACAGCTGTACACAATTATTTTGCAGCCAGCTCTTGTGGTTGCTCTGTGGTACTGTACATGTGGAACTCTTGCAGTCAAGGAATGTTCATGATCCCTGACACGTACACATTAGTCTCCCTGTAATATATGAATATCCACTAGAAAAAAAGCTGGTCACGGCCAACAGGACTGTTACAAATCATTGCATGTCTGCAGCCACCATCTCAATATAATCATGGCTAACCTACTATCTGTCTACCGTATTCCTAGAGAGTGTTTTGTGAGCATCAAACATTTGCGAGCTTTGCATGCGATGGTTATATCAATTCACAACAATAAAATCCGCAAAACCTACTAGTAAATCAAACTAAAAAAACATTTGCAATGTGAACGTTGCTAGGATTGCCAGGAAAAGAAAAGCGCGAAAAAGCGAAGAAACAAGAAATTCGGCGAGTGCATAACTCCAATCCGTTACAACTTCATTCACATGTACTGTTTCAATTTTTTTTTCGTTTTGTGCTTTTCCTGGCCAATCCTTCAGTAATTTTTATCGTATAATAATAGTGAATTTTTTGCAAGCTATATAATGTTTGTGATGTTTTCCCTTACAGCGTTGAGCAAACATGCAAGTGTTGGATGTGTGGGTGGATGATTGTGAATTCAGTTTATAATATTCGCGGTTCATTTTTACCCAACTTGTATTTTGATTCTAAAATCATTATCAACAGTAGGCCACTCGGCTGTACATGTTCATGGCGTTGTAACGGATTGGAGTTATGCACTCGCCGAATTTCTTGTTTCTTCGCTTTTTCTTTTCCTGGCAATCCTAGCAACGTTCACATTGCAAATGTTTTTTTAGTTTGATTCCCTTTCTTTTTCAGTACAGCAGTATTTTTATACTCTTCAATAATGAAATGTGAAATGCCTAAGAGGAATGTCAAGAAGCAAGAGAAGTTCAAGAAGAGAAGAGAAGACAGGCCATGCAGACTGAACCAATAATTCTTATTACAGTGTTCATTTATCTATGCATGTTAAATACTAGAGTGTATACTTCAAAGTGCAAAAGCATGGAGGCCTATGGTAGATCTAGCCAGTAGCATACCTGAGTTGAGAATGGAGAAAAGTTGGAGAAAAGGACTAGGGACTGTTTGTGTATACATGTACAGATTGGTTAACCAGCCACGCCCATCTCCTAAGTTGCCATGTGCGTTGCTGTGGCAGTCAATTAAAGATGGCGGAATTGCGTAGGTAAGAAAAGTGGAGCCTGAGAGGTCATCTGCCTCTTGGAAGCGAACGCAGTTCTGAGAAAAACGCCCATGGTCCGGGTTCTAGTCGACTAGAGGCTGCCTCTAGAATCTTCTGAACATGTCTGTACAAGGAGGAAATGCTTTCCAAGAATGTTACTTACTTACTTACTTACTTACTTACTTACTTACTTACTTACTAACTTACTTAGTCAGTCAGACGAAACGCGGTGAAATATGAAAATAGTGCAATTTTTCAAATATCAATAGTAATGCATGAGAATATTCATTGACTATAATTTCACACATTTAGACAGATAAAAGGCTAACTAAGCTATCTGTCAACTCAGTTTCTTGCTGTGGCCCTTTCCTGCAGAAATAGAGCAGTCTAAACACGAGTCAAAATTTGTGCAATAATTGAAAACACACACAACTGCACTGTCAATCCTATGTACAATCAAACTAAAAAAACATTTGCAATGTGAACGTTGCTAGGATTGCCAGGAAAAGAAAAGCGCGAAAAAGCGAAGAAACAAGAAATTCGGCGAGTGCATAACTCCAATCCGTTACAACTTCATTCACATGTACTGTTTCAATTTTTTGTTCGTTTTGTGCTTTTCCTGGCCAATCCTTCAGTAATTTTTAAATTATAGTGAATTTTTTGCAAGCTATATAATGTTTATGATGTTTTCCCCTTACAGTGTTGAGCAAACATGCAAGTGTTGGATGTGTGGGTGGATGATTGTGAATTCAGTTATTCGCGGTTCATTTTTACCCAACTTGTATTTTGATTCTAAAATCATTATCAACAGTAGGCCACTCGGCTGTACATGTTCATGGCGTTGTAACGGATTGGAGTTATGCACTCGCCGAATTTCTTGTTTCTTCGCTTTTTCGCGCTTTTCTTTTCCTGGCAATCCTAGCAACGTTCACATTGCAAATGTTTTTTTAGTTTGATTCCCTTTCTTTTTCAGTACAGCAGTATTTTTATACTCTTCAATAATGAAATGTGAAATGCCTAAGAGAAATGTCAAGAAGCAAGAGAAGTTCAAGAAGAGAAGAGAAGACAGGCCATGCAGACTGGAATATAATTATGAACACATTCATTTATCTATGCATGTTAAATACTAGAGTGTATACTTCAAAGTGCAAAAGCATGGAGGCCTATGGTAGATCTAGCCAGTAGCATATCTGAGTTGAGAATGGAGAGAAGTTGGAGAAAAGGACTAGGGACTGTTTGTGTACCGATCGATGTCACAATGCAGCTTAACCAGCCACGCCCATCTCATAAGTTGCCATGTGCGTTGCTGTGGCAGTCATTTAAAGATGGCGGAATTGCGTAGGTAAGAAAAGTGGAGCCTGAGAGGTCATCTGCCTCTTGGAAGCGGACGCAATTCTGAGAAAAACGCCCATGGTCCGGGTTCTAGTCGACTAGAGGCTGTATCTAGAATCTTCTGAACATGTCTGTACAAGGAGGAAATGCTTTCCAAGAAAGTTACTTACTTACTAACTTACTTACTTACTTACTTACTTACTTAGTCAGTCAGACAAAACGCGGTGAAATATGAAAATAGTGCAATTTTTCAAATATCAATAGTAATGCATGAGAATATTCATAGAGTATAATATCACACATTTAGACAGATAAAAGGCTAACTAAGCTATCTGTCAACTCAGTTTCTTGCTGTGGCCCTTCCCTGCAGAAATAGAGCAGTCTAAACACGAGTCAAATTTTGTGCAATAATTGAAAACACACACTACTGCACTGTCAATCCTATGTACAACCTACTGGTTGTACTAA